>NW_027490134.1:873988-1173988 GCF_050948175.1 Xylocopa sonorina | reverse complement strand
CGATATCGCATCGCAATTCTATGTTTCAGTATAAGATATAATATTTATTGCGAAGTGTTATGTATACCTAGTCTGCACTTCAAAAGTATGTAAATGTCACACGTCCTTGCTAGGAAATAAGCAAGGAATTGAGATAATGAATCTCAATTCTACGTTTCGTGATATGATACAATATTCATTGCGAAGTATTATGTATACCTCTTCTACACTTCAAAGGAATGCAAACGCAAGGAAGTGTGGCACTTACATTCTCTTGGAGTGTAGACGAGGTATACATAACACTTCGCAATGAATATTGTATCTTATCGTGAAACATAGAATTGAAATACAATATCCTGCTCTAAGAGACATTATAACTCTATGGCTTCGATACGCAGAAATCTGGAAACGCATTTCCTATGCAAGGAAGTGTGGCATTTACATTCTTTTGAAGTGTAGACGACGTATATATAACACTTCGCATTGAATATTATACCTTATTATCAAAGATAGAACTTAGATGCGATATCGCGTTCTAATAAGCATTGCAACTCTATTGCTTCGATACGTTAACACCTGGAAACGCTATTTCTTGGCACGGAAGTGTGGCATTTACATTCTTTTGATGTGTAGGGAAGGTTTACTTAACACCTCGCAATGAATATTATATCTTATCATGAATCATAGTACTGTAATGCGATATCTCGTTTTATACAGCATTAGAACTCTATTTCTTCGATACGTAGACATTTGCAAACGTTATTTCCTAGCAAGCAAGTGTCGCATTTACATTCTTTTGAAGTGAATACGAGGTATACATGACACTTCGCAATTAATATTATCTCTTATCCTGAAACACAGAAGTGAGATGTGATATCCCGTTTTGAGGAGCATGCTACTATTCGTAGACATCTGCAAATGCTATTTCCTAGCGAGGAAGTGTCGCATCTACATTCATTTGAACTGAATACGAGGTATACATGACACTTCGCAATGAATATTATATCTTACCATGAAACATAGAAATGAGATGCTATATCGCGTTTCGAGAAGTATTAGAACTCTATTGCTACGATTCGTAGACTTCTGCAAACGCTATTTCCTAGCAAGCAAGTGTCGCATTTACATTCTTTTGAAGTGAATACGAGGTATAGATGACACGTCGCAATTAATATTATATCATATCATGAAACATAGAATTGCGTTGTGATATCTCGTTTTAAGAAGGATTAGAACTCTATAGCTTCGATACGTAATCATCTGCCAGCGCTATTTCCTTGAAAGGAAGTGTCGCATATACATTCTTTTGAAGTGAATACGAGGTTTACGTGAAACTTCGCAATGAATATTACATCTTATCATGAAACATAGAAATGAGATGCGATATCTCGTTTTAAGAAGCATTCGAACGCAACTCCTTCGATACCTAGACATCCGCAAACGCTATTTCCTTGAAAGGAAGTGTCGCATATACATTCTTTTGAAGTGAATACGAGGTTTACGTGAAACTTCGCAATGAATATTACATCTTATCATGAAACATAGAAATGAGATGCGATATCTCGTTTTAAGAAGCATTCGAACGCAACTCCTTCGATACCTAGACATCCGCAAACGCTATTTCCTAGCAAGGAAGTGTCGCTTTTACATTCATTTGAAGTGTATGCGAGGTATACATGACACTTCGCTATGAATATTATATATTACCATGAAACCTAGAAATGAGATGCGATATGAGTACTTAAGAAGCTTTAGAATCCAATTACTTCGATACCTAGCCTTCTGCAAACGCTATTTCCTAGCAAGGAAGTGTCGCATTTACATTCATTTTAAGCGTAGACGAGGAATACATAACACTTCGCAATGAATATTATATTTTATCATGAAACATAGAAATGAGATGCGATATCACGTCATAAGAAGGATTAGAACTCTATTGCTTCGATACGTAGACATCTGGAAACGCTATTTCCTAGCAAGGAATTGCCGCATTTACATTATTTTCTAGTGAGTACGAGGTATATATGACACTTCGCAACGAATATTACATCTTATCATGAAACATAGCAATGAGATGCGATATCGCGTTCTAAAAAGCATTAGAACTCTATTGCTACGATACGTTGTCATTTCCAAACGCTATTTAGTAGCAAGGAAGTGAATACGAGGTATACATAACAGCCCACAATGAATACTATAACTTATCACGAAACATAGAAGCGTTAGAACCCTATTGCTTCGATACGTAGACATCTCCAGACGCTATTTCCTAGCAAGGAAGTTTCGCGTTTACATTCATTTGAACTGTAGACGAGGAATACATAACACATCGCAATGATTATTATATACTATAATGAAACATAGGAATGAGGAGCGATATTGCGTTTTAAGAAGCATTAGAACTCTATTGCTTCGCTACGTAGACATCTGCAAAAGCTATTTCCTAGCAAGGAAGTGCCGCATTTGCTTTCATTTGAAGTGTATGCGAGGTATACATGACACTTCGCAAATAATATTATATCTTATCATGAAACATTGAAATGACATGCGATATCCCGTTTTGAGAAGCATTAGTACACTATTGCTACGATACGTAGACATCTGCAGACGCTATTTCCTAGGAAGGAAGTGTTGGATTTACATTCAATTGAAGTGAATACGAGGAATACATAACACTTCGCATTGAATATTATTTCTTATCATGAGACATATAAATGAAATGCGATATCGCGTTTTAAGAAGCATTAGAATTCTATTGCTTCGATACGTAGACATCTGCAGACGCTATTTCCTAGCAAGGAAGTGTCGCATTTACATTCATTTGAAGTGTATGCGAGGTATACAAGACACTTCGCAATGAATATTATATCTTTCATGAAACATAGAAACGACACGCGATATCTCGTTTTAAGGAGCATTAGAACTCTATTGCTTCGATACGTAGATATCTGCAAACGCTATTTCCTAGCAAGGAAGTGTCGCATTTACATTCATTTGAAGTGTATGCGAGGTATACATGTCACTTCGCAATGAATATTATATCTTATTGTGAAACATGGAAATGAGATGCGATATCGCGTGTTGAGAAGCACTTGAACTCTATTGCTACGATACGTAGACATCTGCAAACGCTATTTCCTAGAGAGGAAGTGTCGCATTAACATTCATTTGAATTGTATGCGAGGCATACATAACACTCCCCAATGAATATTAAATCTTATCATGAAACATAGAAATGAAATGCGATATCGCGTTCTAAGAAGCATTAGAACTCTATTGCTTCGATACGCAGACATCTGGAGAAGTAATTTCCAAGTAAGGAATTGTAGCATTTGCATTCATTTGAAATGTAGGCGAGGAATACATAACACTTCGCAATGAATATTATATCTTGTCATGAAACATAGAAATGAGATGCAATAACCCGTTTCAAAAAGCATCAGAACTCTATTGCTTCGATTCGTAGATATCTGGAAACGCTATTCCCTAGAAAGGAAGTGTCGCATTTACATTCATTTGAAGCGTATGCGAGGTATACATGTCACTTCGCAATGAATATTATATCTTATTGTGAAACATGGAAATGAGGTGTGATATCGCGTGTTGAGAAGCACTTGAACTCTATTGCTACGATACTTAGACATCTGCAAACGCTATTTCCTAGAAGGGAAGTGTCGCATTTGTATTCATTTGATGTGTATGCGAGGTATACAGAGACATAGAAATGAGATGCGATATCGCGTTTTAAGAAGCACTAGAACTCTATTGTTACGATACGTAGATATCTGCCAACGCTATTTCCTAGCAAGGAAGTGTCGCATTTACATTCACTTGAAGCGTATGCGAGGTATACATGACACTTCGCACTGAATATTATATCTTATCATGAAACATAGAAATGAGATGCGATATCGCGATCTAAGAAGCTCTAAATCTCTATTGCTTTGATACGTAGACATCTGCAAACGCAATTTCCTAGCAAGGAAGTGTCGCATTTACACTCTTTTGACGTGAATACGAGGTATACGTGACACTTCGCAATGAATATTATATCTTATCATGAAACATAGAAATGAGATGCGATATCGCGTTTTATTTGCTACGATACGTAGACATCTGCAGACGCTAGTTCCTAGCGAGGAAGTGTCGCATTTACATTCTTTTGAAGTGAATACGAAGTATACATAACACTCCACAATGAATATTATATCGTATCATGAAACGTTAACGTCCGGCGTATCGCCTTCCACCCCCCGGCGCCTCCCGCAGCACGCAACAACCAATTACCTGCGTCTACCTGCATGCTACCGCACGGGCGAACTGCCCTTTGGCCTAAATAACTCATTGGCAAAACATTGCCGTATCTATCATGCTTTGCTATTGGACGAGAATAATGCAGTCTCTCGATAACGCTTAATTGACCTGCGCTAACTCTCTCCAAAAACCATCTGTTCACTCCGGCCGGCTCACACCTCGACATTGAGAAATGTTCTTCCATGACTAACTCGTCGGTTTTAGGTCGCATCCAGCTCGGTAAGGAACCAAACATAGTCTCCATGAGCCCCTCTCCCAACTTCGCTCTCAGGTGGCTCGCTATGTTATTTAGCCCGTCACGGGCTTTATTCCAGACGTACGAGAAAAAACCTTTGATATTCTCCCACACGTCAGAAAGGGCGTGAACCATCACCGGTTTTTTGGCCCAATATACACAACCGAACACTCCAGCAATGAAACTCGGGATTCCGAGAGCCAAGGTCATGAAGTCAAGAGATTGTCTCTCACGATTGTCTTGGTTGCTCAAATACACAACCCCTTCCGATATGATAGCCAACGCTATCGGCACGCCAGCATAAGCTTCGAATGCGTCACTGAAGCACTGCCTGTTTAACTGACCCCGTCTGACACAATTGCCTATCCAGGCTATACACACAGAAAAAATGGAACTAGGATGTGCTAAAATTGCTCCAGTGCATAAAACGTTCAGCGCGAAGTGATCAAAACTACCAAAATAGTCCTCAACGTAAGCGTTGGTACTGTCGGCCGGCCTAGCATTCTTACTAGATAAACCCGCCTGGAATTTCATTGTACGTAATCCTGTACGGACGGCCAGCAAGCCCAATGCCACAACAACTGTCAGCATTCCAGTCGTCAAATCCAGCGAGAGGCCCTGCATTACTGCGATCATAGCGGCCCCCAATGAGCTCCACGGCAATATTCCATCTTGTATCTTCGAAAAAATAAGGTATACTTGTTTGAGCAGTACGATGGCATCGCCCGATGCGCCAAATAGCGTACTTCGACTGCTGCTAACTCCTAAGCTGGCAGACACAACACCAGAAACTGATGCACCCATCACTTGCGAAGCAACAAGTAACTGACTCTTGATCAAATAACCGATGCCAACGCCGCTGGCACAGCCGAATATCAAATCCCAAGCTCGGTCCGAACTTTTGATTGGGACTCCATAAGCGTCATAGTCAATAATTGACCCCGACACAAGTCCTCTAAAAGTGAAACCTATCACCTCCGCCACGCAGGCTGTAATCGCCAACGGCATGGGCACGAAATAAACCAGAATGCCATTAATTATTGCCAAGATCATTGTGGTTATAGATCGACCCAATACTTTCTCCAATTGCAAGAACGTAGCTCCCAACCATGTACCACCCATTATGGCTATGATTGAGGGAAAGGCTCCGGCATGGTAAGTGGCGGGAATAAGAACCCACTTGCTAACAAGAAACGCCTTTGCGGTCTCAAATATCGACACTATACTTGGAATAGCCAACGAATGCTGTACATCCGCTATAGGCATAGCACTGTACTTAATCCAAGCCTTGAACTGATCTTTTCTCCTAATCGCCGCCTCGATCGCTCGCTCGGCAAAACTCTTGGCGCTATACGTAGACTCAAAATCAATGCCACCCACGTCAGCCAAATACTTGCAATGACTCGCACTATAAGTCTTGCGAAAAGGGAAAACCCTTGACACATGGCGGCTGACATTCCTTATAGCGAAATGGTATATGGAGCTCAGCATAACGGCCACGGCTCCTGTAGCCACTATCGTCCCACCTATCAAGCCAGCAGCGTTGTGCTGAACGTAGTCAGCACCACTAGAAGAACCTATAGTGCGATTAAATAACTCAAAGCTGACCTTGTCACTAACCTTGGTGGCCTCATGGAAACTTTCCACTTGTATGCCGACGTCCAGTAATGCCTCCCTCTGTTCTTCTTCTGTTTCTGTCTTGTAACAGAAGTCGAACATGTCCTGGTACCAGTCGCCATCACTGGCGCCATCGGCCGTTCTTGCCCTATCGTGCTGAGAGCTAGTCGCCAGTATCAATTCATTACTAATGATCGGCGTGAGGTACAAATACAGAATATCTCCATTGGCGTCTTTGATATAGTCTAATTTCCTTGACAAGCTCAGGCTTACTATATTTTTACCTGGGCATAGTCTCACTCTGTCTTTGGATCTGAGTTCTTCCATAGCGCTCTTCCATCATTCTTGCTTGCTCAGCTCGCTTGGCAGCACCCACCTCAAGTCTTGCATCAAGGCGACCAAACCTATATCGTGATGAGCAGAAATCTCACTCCAATCAAATCGTCTCTCAATCTCTAATTGGAGCATGGCGCTGATAGCGGTCCTCTTGTCAACATGGTAATCCACAACGGGCGATATTCCTCGTGGAGTGACATACCAACCAACATTCGTTCTTACAGTGCGCCCCTTACGCTGCTTAGAGGTAGACACTCCTATACGTCTCCTCTCAAGAGTGTGCCGATATATCAATCCATGTCCTCCGACCAGCACAGTCTGTGGCTTCATCTCTTTCAGGAAATCTACCACGACCCTGCATCCAGGGACGGTGACCGCCTGGCCGACAATGTCAGTACAGAAACACCAACAGTTGCCTGACATTTCGTTTAGATTGAAAGTGGTACCCCCATGTATTGAGACATACTGCCGGCCTGGACCACAGACCCTACTGGCGTAAGAAAGTAATTTGTCACAATCGTTCCTAGTTGATAAGAAAAAATTCACTCTCCCGTTGAGTAGCAACTCCATCGGGATCTTGAAGCCCCTAGAATAACCCTCCAGTTTGACACCTATGGTCCCTGGCGGTACAACAAACCACGTGTCGTCAGTAACGTCCCCACGCCCAGCTGGCTCTATCTTAATATTTTCCTTAATCTCAAAACGGGTCCCTGATATGTCTAATCCATCAGCTAGTCTCTGGGCCCTATGACGAGTCAACACCGTAGCAGTCAAATGAACACACCTGTATCTCGCAGTGGGCCTTGTAAACTGCAAATCACCCGCTATAACAGTGGGATCCGACCTACAATGGATCTCGTCTAATAGCACGTAGTTGACTTAGCTTTCTATCAAATGAATTTTTCTAAGCGCTGAACCGTAGGTCAGCACAGTCAACCTGCGCCCACCATAACCAGACACCTCAGTACTGTCCTCGTGCTGCTGGCCAACTATGTATTCCACAGTGTAAGTACTACCATGGGCCCCATAAGTTTCTAACAATTCTTTAATCCTATTATAGGCTGACTTAACAGCCGCCACAGTTGGCTGTAACATTAATACTCCTGAACCAGCAGAGCACATCCGCATTAAATTAGACGGAAATGACATTGTTCTCCCGGACCCAGTCGGCGCTTCTAATAAGTAATACAAATCTCCGTCATCTAAATCATTTCCTAGAAGGTCAGCTACCGCAGTTCTAAAGAAATTCTCGGGAACAACATCAACTGACACGTCAGGCGCCAGAGTGGTTAAAGCCATTTGCTCATCGTCATCCATAACATGTTGGCTACTAAGAATCCTTCTGCTCTCAATCTTGCCTAAGCCGTATATCGAAACTATTTCGCCTTTGTAGTTAAATATCGGACAACCGCTCATTCCTGGAACGCCCTTCCACTTGCTAGACTTAACAAAATTATAAGTAATGTCTATTGTAACTGGCCTAAGCTGATAGAAGACAGCGCCCTCCAAGCCAGTAATCGCCTGGCTGCACGTCACAAATTTCCTCTGAGCTCGTGACCTCACACGCCACCTGATCTCGATTAAAAGGAAGCTCATGAGTCTCAATCGACTGTACATTTCTCGAGCCAGATAGAAACGCCAAAGAGACGTCTTGTTCTATAGACACACTAAGCCTAGCAGCTCCAAGGGACCAGTCAGGGTGGATAACGACGCTATCTCGCGGAATGATCGCCTCAGTCAATATTGGCTCCTGGATCTCAAACCAAGTTTGTAATTCAGATAACTCGCCATGATTGTCACTAACAAACAATAAGCACGGAGTGTTGGCCATCTCACAACCAGCAAATAACTTTTCTATACACATGCCTGGGTCTCTGGTCAAAGATAGGAGATCACCAACATATGATATCACCTGAAAACCATGCCTCCACATAAAATGGTTAATTGTCCCGCAAGCTTCTAACAATTGCGTCACAGGCGCCCTTAGCAGGACCTCTCCAGATTTCTCTCGCAACAGTAGTTGTGGTGTTACTTCTATTCTAACCCTGCAAACATTCCTCCGCACAAACCTGCCAGATACAAACGCCATGGTGGGCGCTTGCTGGCCTACTCTATCGATGACTTCCTCCAAAATATGTTTTTCCATAGCCCGAAACCACATCGTAGGTTCTCCTTTAGTGGATATTCTTTTCGCCAACTCGTCTGGTGCGCCTGACACCATAGGACTAAATTTGACGGAGTCCACAGCGCAATACTCGAAATCCCAAGGATCATAATCTAATGAATTTGAGGTGGTTATCGAGGCCATCACCTTCTTATCCTTACTGAGCAAACGAATCATCTTATTATGCTTGAAATCATTGCTCTCAACATAATAGATCGGAACCGCTTTACGCTCTAACGTGCGGTGCCTATCATAAGCGATACGCCTGATACCAGCTCTAATTATTGGAAATTCATAGGTTTTAGCACTGCCATTCATGATGGCACTATACCAATAATCTCCAATCTTCCGACTTATAGACACAACTGTTGCCACCCTAACATTCCTCTTGTAATAAGGACTCCAACCTGCGACCCAATGATAGATGCATTGGCCGCTTACTAATTTTTGAGACGTCCTGATAACCCTAGCCTCAACCAATAAGCAACGTCCCTCTCGCAACATTAGGAACACCTGGCTGTCCCTGGGCACAAAGCACCTACCTGTGCCATCGTCCGTGTAAAGACAATCATAACTATATGAAGAACAGGCCAAATTTAAGCTAGCCGAAGTAGTACACACGTCCGGGTAAATCTTTCTACTCGGCATATCCAAAAAAGTATATGAAGCATAAATAGGGGTTTCACGACATCGTACAAAGTAACGATTGTCGGCTGACCCTGGTAGTCAGGCAACGAACCGTTGTGAACAAGTATATCATAGTCCACTTCCATTGCTTCCTGCTGATTAACATTGTCGACCAGAGAGCTATTGCTCATTGACACGGCCTCGATGTTATCGTCATCTTCGACAATGCAGTCGCTACATTCTATTTCGACTTCCAAGGGTCCGGCTGAAGCAAGAGGAGACACGTCAGGCAGCCTCCCATTCGAGTCGGCCTGGTGCACTACATAATAATTGCCTTTTTTTGATATAAGAACAGAGCCACTAAATCCAACCGGATTCAGCTTCTCTTCGCCCTTCACCAGCGTTCCATCTACTACTTGAATGTCACCACTAGCGCTACTATTGCTACCACTAAGGACTTTGCTTTGGAGTTTTCGATGGGTTGCCACATAAACATCTCCATAAACTCTTTGCATCCCGGTGCAGGGTGCTACAACATATGCGCTTAAATACAGACACAGCTTGTGATTATGCCACTCCCACGTAATATACCCATTGTTAACCGGGTGGCTCACGATGCCATTTGTATGCTTCTCACATCTAATCAAGCGTCTTGCTGTATTCCAATTAACAATCACATCACTATCACAACAATTGATATGGAACATATTCACAATCAAATTCTTCTTGTCTACACTCCTATCGAGGGTGGGCCTATTGTCAAATAAATCTGCGCTAGATTCTACGAAATTGTTTTCTTCCTTGAGTCAATGAGAGGAACGTATCACCAAAGGCAATCTAATGTCGAGCCCAACTGGCAATATCGCGTCAACTCGGCGCAGGTTAATCATTATCCTATGCACCCCCTTAATCATTTGCACGCTGACCACCGCCGCAACAACGCCGCAACAAATACTCAAACTGAGCATCAGACCAACATAGATGACAAACTCTATAACATCTGCAATCAAGTGCCAATCTGAGATATTATACTCAAAAAACCACCTAACATTGCTGTTGAGCAACTTTGTGCCGATCACCATCGGATGTGTCAAGTCTACTTTGATTGCAAAAACAACCTTAGTCATAACTGTCAGGTACAAGCCCGCCAGACACACGACTACATTGAACAAATTCCCCCTTACCATACTTTGGTAAGCTATCAAAGACAACAATAAAACGATAGCTATTTTAGTCCAAGAAAAGTCAAAAAACTCCTCAAGAAACACCAATATTTTAGTAATGTCGACGGACCCCAGCCATGTCATTGCATCAGAAACCAAGTTCTTAGGGTTACTTCTTTCCAAATGTTTGTTTATAGTACTAAACACTTCCTGGTTTAAGGGCGCCCAATTTTTTTTAACATGAAGAACGTCAAACGTCTTCTTCAGTTGCGAACTCCTTATTTCGAATGTCCTAGAGGAATTACCTCGGCAGTAGTAGTCAAGTCTCTGCATCTGGTTAGGGTGCAACCGGACCAAATTTCCCTGGAGGGGCAGACACCCCTCAAACTCTACTTCAATATCGCAATCCTGTGCAAATTCTCGGATCACTGACTCGGCATCCTTATTCTCGTAGGAAATTTTATAACTGGCATCAAGTGGCTCCCATTGGTGGCTGATCTCGTAGCAAGCACTGTCAATCGACAATGGTTTCTTAAGATCCACACTACCACATAATGAGTCAACTCCAACTTCAACGAGCGAGCAAAAGACACTAGCTCCTCGCTGAGCAATCGCCAACGGATAATCAAATGCAGCAGAGTGGGATGACACCAATTTCATATCTTTAACATATTGGCCAGTCACCAACATAGTGCGCACTCCAGTGCTAGCGCCAGTTCGGTAAACCGTGACGTCAGCGGTCAATTCCGGGATATAATTAACATGTTTGTAAAACCTAACCTGCGTCCCGAGACTACCGATGCTCATACACACATCATGACGCATCATAACGCCCTCCCAAAAAGCCGCACAACCACTTCCATGGAATGCAGGTACTGTTGTTACCTTGGTGTCTACGACTCCAATACCGCACGACATAGAACATTCGTTTTCCTTAGAGTATAACTGTGATTGGCTACCTCCCCAACAAGCCCAATTTAGCTTCGCACAAACTATCTTGGTCTTATAAGGCACCGTTTTTTCAAATCTATAAAGGTATCTCCTGAACAGATTATTAATCTCGATGGCATACGGACCGATAGTCAAACATTGACCCGGTGAAACCGTTAAATCGAAACGTGTGCCACCTGTCGTCGACCACTTGCCGCTCACAGCATTAGGAGAGATGGAATTGTCTAAGTTACATATTCCCTGAATACCAGGCAAGAAGGTCATAGCCCATATAATAGTCCCGAACACGGCCAATCGCGGGCAAAATATTAAGACTAACAAGTGTATGAACCACACATAGCCAACAGAACCAATGATGTTCTTTAAAAAGTTCTGATATCGATCTAAAAAGGAAAAAAAATCAAAAACACTGGCCTCCCTCAAGGAACAAGCATACCATTTGTCCTTGAAGATCATTCTCTTCTCAGTGTCGGGCCCTCTACCTCCACAACAACTTGAGAAGCTCCAGGAATTTCGGGAAATAACCTCTTGCCCTTTAATAGTAAATTTAGTAATACCGCGAAAAATAGTGATATCATCGATGTTTATCGGAGATCTTATTTCACTGTCTTTAAAAGCCCTCAAATCCCACAGAGTGGCAACAAATGGGGTGATACAACTCAAACACAACGGCTGGTTAGTCACCGCTTCATATAACTCATTTGGTGGAAAGCAACCCATTGAACAACTCACATTCACTCCAGCAGAATTGAGATGGTATTTGTTCTCAGCACCCTTGAAGGTCCTAAAACCTATACCACAAATCCGGCCGACACCATTAACATTAATCTTAACATCGCGTATACAATTGCCATTGTGTAAATCATAGCATCAATGCCTTTAGTGCAACTTTCGCCAATGGCGTTAGAAATATACCCCCACTCTTTTCAATAAGCCGTGTGTGAACAACCCGATACGAGGCTATGGTTATAAAAATCCGCCTCACCAATAGAGTGAGCGTCATGGCCATGTATTATCACTTTGTTCCAAACTGATTGAGCTTTTTCAAGAGCGGCCTCGCAATCTTTCCAGCTAGTCTTAGATATGTCAATAGAGTCAAACTTAGAATTCTGCGATTTAATCATGACTAAAAGACGCTCATATTCAACTCGGCATTGTATCAAGTATCCTACAATACTGTTTAGTTCCGCTATATTGCTTGCGGTAATCCGCTTAAGGTCATTAAATCGACTCAGATCTTTGTCAGGTACTGAGCAGTAACCAAGAGTTTTTTGAAACTCAACTTGATCGTGCGTTTTGGTACGGAGTTTTTCAAGCTGCATGGAATCTGCACCAACGACTCTGTTATTAGCAACATCGTGAAAATCACTAATTCCTCTTAGTTGTTTCACCAATATGTTGGTCATATCAAATCCAACCGACTCCATAGAACATATCGTCTTAATTTCATGGTCATCAGGTATCTTTGCACCCTCAGCAATTCCAATCAGACAAGCCAACAACAGCAACCCAATCAACGTACCAGCACTACTGACAGCTTTTTCCAGTAGCGTCTTATTCTTCTTAGGCGTTCGTTTCTTTCTATTAAGCATGGCAGGTGGTGCCATGCCGGCATTAGCCAGAATAGCTCTCTGTTCATTGACTCCGGTCTCTGCGATCTTTGCCAATTCCTCCACTTTGGCTGAGACAGCTCTTATCTGAGCTGCTACTGCAGAGGTGACCTGCGATCTAATCGCTCCAACTTTTTGGCGAGATATTGATCGATCAGACATAGTGACCCCGGCGACACCTTAAAGATGTCCTATTAAATACCTAAATTAGTATCAACTATTATTAAGTGTTATAATTGCTTATACTAGACTAAGAATATTGTGAAACCGTAATTGACACTTTAAACTAAGATCGTAACCTACAAATAGTAATGATTTGATTATATTAAACTATGAATATTACATAGAACTAATATAAACTATGATATTAACTAATATCTTAAACTAAATCGTAACCTACAAACTATAATCTAGATAATCAAAATTAATAATATTAAATACTTAAATCTTTGCTCATGAATGAAGCAAACCTCAATCTCACAGAGCAAAGTTTGTCTAGCGTAGCTAGAGATGCTTGCGCAAATATCCCTTCGGTAAACCACTCGTCGACGCTTTCCGACAAACGAAATTGTCGGTTGTTTAAATTTCTTAGAACCCAACCTTTTTTTTTTTAACGCAGGGAAATCCTCATGGATACCATGGATTTTTTGGGTAACCCATGGTTATGTCGGACTTTTACCGACTAAAACCCTGCGGTGGTCTTTCTGCACGTCGCGGAGGATAGCCGGGAACTCTTTCGAACACTTCCAGCTATCCACCTGTGCTCAGATCAAAGATCTTCAATCTAGAATTTGCTCTTTTCCGAGCTCGTCCTTTTAAAAGGCACCTGCCGCGACCACCACGGTCGATGCTCTCGCCTGAGCGAGCGTTTGAAGTGGCCCGAGCTTGACCCAAATCCAGCCCGTGCCTCGCTCGCTAGACGGTCCCTTGTTTGTGGCCCCCGCCGTATAACGTCTGGACGGAGGGTCGCCAAGGGTTGTCCTCTTCCTTTTGGTATTATTTAATTCTTGCACACGCGAATTCCAATTACAAAATTTAGCTATTCGAAATTGTATCGAATTCGCGTGTGTTTTTCTTCTCTTCTCACTTCGTCGTCTCCTTTTGTCTTCTCGCCCGTGGCGAGGAGATGGAAGGTGGCGGCGAAGTTTCGCTCCCCGGTGGGTACTTTGAAGCGACTTTCACTTCAAAGAAGTGAAAGTCCCCTACCTTGGAGCGAAACGTGGCAAACGTACACGACGCCGACCACGTAAGACTCGTCGAGCAGGTAGCGTACGCTCCCTTTCACGCTCGGCGGCTTCCTTCGCGACCATAACTCTGTCGCAAAACAGAACTACGGCCCGCCAGTATCTCTCATTTTCCAGTATTTTTGGTAAAATACTGTTCAACGAGAGATCCGTTCCTATCTCTGCCACAAGGGCGTGACGCGACGTTGTCCATGCTGGGCAAATTTCCAGCGTATGTTGCGCCGTGTCCTCTTCTTCTCCACAGTGGAAACAGACGGCCGTGGCTTCTTTTCCTATATTTTGCAGGTATTGTGCGAAGCATCCGTGCCCCGTCAATACCTGCGTGGCTCTAAAGGTGAGCTGGCCTCTTCTTCCTTCCACCCATTTTTCCAAAATGAGTAGAATCGCCCCACGGTCCTGTGAGCGGACGCTGGGGCGAGTTTCTCTCTCCATTTCGAGAAGGTGAAGAGTCTCGCTTCCCTTCTCAATTCTTCTCGAGTAGGCGCAGACTCTCATTCTTCTCCTACCTGGCGCATTGTACGAAGGTTTTCGTACACCATCCTGGCTTCTTGCGCCAGGGATTCCAAGGGCACGAGGCCCGCCAGCAGCGTTGCCGCGTCGTAAGATATCGTGCGATATCCTCTCACGACGCGGATCGCGATTCTTCTCCACGCACTTCGCAGGAGTTGAAGGCTTCTTCCTCCCCTGCAAAGTGCGTCGCTCCACACCGGGGTTCCGTAGAGAGCGATACTTTTCACGACGGCGGCGTAAAGTTTTCTGACTTTCTCGTCAGGACCGTTCATATTCGACATGATGCGGCTCAGATAATTTGCCGCAGCATCCAGTCGAACGGCCTGACGAGCGAAATGGCTGTCGAACGTCCATTTATCGCCGAAGAGCACTCCGAGGTAACTCATCTCGCTCCCGACTTTAACTTGCGTTGGACCGATGGTAACCATTTCATTTCCTCCACTCGGATCTCTTCTTTTTCCTTCGAAGCAGAGGATTTCCGTTTTCTCCGGCGCCATTTGAAGCCCCAGTTCTTCCATCTTCTTGACCACGGCCGATACAGCGGTTTCCGCCCGGCAGATTGCACGCTTCCGGCTCGTTTCTATCGCCAATACCAGAGTATCATCCGCATAGCACGTGAGATGAACTCCTAGCGGCATTGGCGATTTTAAGACCGCGTTGTAACCAATGTTCCACAGAAGGGGACCGAGAACAGATCCCTGTGGAACTCCGCGGCTTATTTCCTTCTTAACGAAACCGTTGCGACTCTCGAAGGTTATCGCTCGCTCGCTCAGGTAGTTTTCCACGACCCTCCACAGGTATCGTGGAAACCTGTGTTCTTCGAGCGCTCTTCGAATCGCTTTCCACTCGAGGGAGTTGAAGGCGTTCTTTATATCTAAAGAAATCGCCACTGCTACTCCCCCTTCTTTGATCGCATTCTCCGCGAGACATTTTACTTTTTGTATCGCGTCGATTGTCGATCTTCCTTCTCGAAAGCCGTACTGGTTGTCTTCCAGGTCCGGTCCGACGCGCGACAGGTGCTCGGCGAGTCGGTCGTGGACTATTCTTTCGAATAATTTCCCAACCTCTTCGAGCAAGACTATCGGCCTGTAGGCGGACGGAGAGTCTTCTGGTTTTCCCGGCTTTTTGAGGAGGACCAATCTGCCGGTTTTCCATCTTGAGGGCAGTATCCCGGTCTTCAAACAAGTCGAGAATAATTTTCTCAATCTTGAGCCGAGGATGCTGCAAGCCATGGACCACGCACGTCCTGGGATTCCATCCGGTCCGGGCGCGGTGTTCTTCTTCATCATTCTTTTGATGGCGCGAGCCATTTCTTCCTTGGAAACTTCATATTCCCGTGACCAGGTGTTCGGGTCATTAATTCTTGAGATACTTGATGTAATCGTTGAATTATTGTTGATCGTCGCCGACGTTGGATCTTCTGACGTGAAGAGCGTGTCGACGACTCCTTCCAGGAATGAAGTCTCCATTGTTTCCGTCAACGGGGGCGTCCATGGTCGTAATTTATTCATTACGATTTTATACGGATGCCCCCACGGGTTCTCGCGCAAAGTTTCGAGCAGCCCGTCCCAGGCTCGTGCTTTCGACTTCTTTATCGCAGCTTGTCCTCGTAAACCAATCTGCTTCGCTCTCGACTACGGCCTCTTCGGTCGGTTCGTCCGGCCAGGTAGCCACGAGGGTTGCTGCCATAAATAGGTCATCGTCCATTCTTCTCAGCGACCATTTATTTTGATTTTTGGTCGCTGTTCTCCTCTCTTGAATTTTAGATACGCTGATCCTTATATAAATATAGTCTGATAAGGTCTCAGCCGTATCTACTATCCACTTCGTAACTCTACGAGCTGCGGCGCTGTTCGCGAACGAGAGGTCGACCTTACTCTCGCCCTGTTGACGCACGCACGTACTGGAGTCTCCATGATTTAATAACTTTAAATTAATGGAAGCTGCCCAGTCCATCGTAGAGTGGCCGCGTTGATTCGTTCTTGAGGAATTCCAGAGCGTTGAATGCACGTTCAAATCTCCCAAGACGAACGTTGGTAGGTGGGCGTGGCGTCTTACCACCCCTCCCACTTCATCCAAAAGCTGGTCGAAATCTTGCAACGACCAGCTCGGCGGCGCCTACAATTCGATTACGACGCAATCGGACCACGAAACGGCGGTAAATCCTCGCCCTTGCGCGATGAGCGTGATCGGCCGGATGCGTGTCGGCGTCGCCTGGATGATCGCGACCTTTCCTTCCGTATCGCTTATCCACGACGGCTTGTCGTGGATAAAATACGGCTCGGATGCCACCACTAACTCGACCACGCCGCTTTGTAGGCTCTCGATCATTAAATCTTGAGCTCTTGCGGCGTGATTCAAGTTAATTTGGAGCATTTGTGTAGTTTCCTTTTAGTTTCCGCGGGTTTGTTCGTCGCAGATTTCTTCACTTTCTTCTTCGTCGTGGATTTATTTTTCTCGACGACGGGTCTTGCAGGGAGAACTCTCAATTTCCCCGTCTTCTTAGCGGACGGTGCCGGTTGGCACGCCTTTCCTCCAAGTTTGTGGTCGGCCTGGCATCCCGCGGCCTTGCATACAGGGCAGTTGGCGGTCTTCACCTTGCACTCCGCAGAGCGGTGTCCCGTTTCTCCGCACCTGTAACAGGCCTCGCGCCTGTCTTCGGCTTTCGTACATTTAGCAAGTACGTGCGGGTTCCAGAACCTGGGTGTCCAGGAAGTACCCATCCCCACCTCCTCATGGTGGAACCTGGGCGCCGGGCTTGCCCGGTGGCTAACGGGGCTCTGGGGCTATCGAATTATACCCGGACTCGGAGGTTTGGTGCATTATCGACTACCCAAAATAGTCCGAATCCATTCGTACAGTAAAATTGAATAGACTGAGCAGGCAGTCTGGTGCATCTATAAATTTGGCCAAACTGATGCACAATAATTCAAAAAGGGTAGGAGTGAGCGTGTTCGCGTACACGTAGCGAGTTCGCTTCCCTGAGGTTCCCCGTGGGTACTCCGGCGGTTAGGATTCGTCCTCTCCGACGGAATAGCTGAAGGACTCGCCCGCTGGGAAAAGCGCCGCGGCACATCTGGATTTTTCCATCGCCCCTTTCAGTGACATGGCGTAACTGGTTGGTAGAGGGCTGTTCTACTGTGCTTGTACCCGTATGGGTGAGGTGGCAAATCGGACCCCGTCCTGGGGCGAGATTAACAATTGGTTAGCAAGTACGTGCCCTACCTCCCAGCATTTAAAACAAATTAATTGGCGTTTTTCCAACGCCTCCACTTTCACCGACGTCCAGCCAATCTTGAGCTTTCCGTCGGTTATTTTCTTTGCCGTGGCAATGGGACATTCCATTATAAGGTGTCCCAGACCTGTGTAGCCGATTTTCTTCCGCCCGGCGCGGATGTCTTCTTTTCGGCAGCCTCCTCCTGCGGCAATCGCCTCCACGACTTCGTTTGTCGTCAGCGAGTCTTCGATGCGATACACTCGCATGCCGACTCGCTTCAGCGGTAGTGTGATTTTCACCTCCTCGGGGGTGAAAATCCAGCGTAATTTGGCGGGCAGCGCGTCCGCTTTTCCGTCTCGGCCCTCTCCCGTCACTTCCAGAATGAGGGCTCCTGTGAGGGCTTTCCTCGCCCTTACTTCGTCGATTCCGATGTCCTTCAGGCTAATCAGCCTTTTGGCCGTCGCCATAACGTCCGCGTATGTGCCGGCGCTCCCTTGCGGAAGGGCAAGCGTCACGGTGGCCGTCGAAGGATTCTTCGGCATTTTTACTTCCTTCTTTTGATGTTTGTCTTCCTGTGCCTTTTGCGTGTTTTTGCCGCCTTGTACAGGCGCCTCCACTTTCTTCGGCGCGTCTTTCTTCGTATTATCGGCCTTTTTGGCCTTTCTGCCGAGGACTTGAGTCCACGGCGTTTCTTTAGCGGTGTTATCCGCAACATTGATACTAGTTGCGGATTTTCCAGCGCTTTGGGCCGCCTCCCTGGTGACCTGGTCTTCTTGAATCTTCTCCATCCTCTTCTGGATGGAGGAAGTTTCTTTGCGCGCGGTTTGTTTTCTTGCCGCCGCCTCGTCGCTCTTGTTTGCTGGCGGGAGCGTTTTCTTTGATTTTTCCGCCGTTTTTCCAGCTTTCTTCTCCCGTGCGGCTCCTTGAGATGCGGAGCTTTCCCCGCAGGAGATGTCCGTCGACTCCGTTGGCGGGAGAGTCGTCTCTTTAGGCGCGAATCGGGCTTCCGCTCGCGCCCAGAAATCGTTCAGCCGGTCGCTCACCAGCTCACCGATTTTCTCCATAAGGACGCTCAAGTCTGCGTCCTTTCGCGGTGACTTCCTTGCTGCGATCGGCGAGGAGGATCTTCTCGACAATGGTTCTTCCAACGCGGCGGGGCGCTCTCTCAGCCGCGTATTCTCCTCCTCTATTTCCTGGAGACGAATCCGATATACATTCGACTCCGTGTCATCGCTTCGTAATGGGCGCTTTGCACGCTGCACCACTTCAGTCGTCGCTCCGCATAGTATACGCGCGGCGATCCGCATTTGCCGCTTGATCGTCCCGTTCAATTGGGACGATTTCGCGGCCGCCGTCTCCACCTGGTTTGCGGCTTTTAACGCGCCAGCCGCTAAATCCGGGGTGGGCATTCTTCTCGCCTCTTCATCGTCTTCCTCCTGCGGAGGAATAGGGTTTGTCGATCTTCCAGAGGGCGGCGGGACGCACTCGCCATAGAGAAGCTCTCTCTCCAGAGCTATCTCTGCCTCTTTCTCAATTTCAAGCCTAACGGCTCTTTTGGCCTCGGCTAGGCCGATGTACTCCCCCGTTGTGGGGGGTCGCCCCCTCTTCGCCGATGATCGGGATGACGTTCCTGATGAGACTGTCAGGATGGACGTCACCGACGTATCGGTCTCCTCTCCCGAATCCTGGGAGATGCGTCGCTTCTTCTTTGTACGTCGTGGGAGAGGTGTCCTCTCCTGCTTCATCTCCTGGTAGTCCCGGGGGTGGATCCATCCATCTGCATCTATAACAGAGCCACTGGGGCCTGTCCTCTCCCCCTCACTCGCCGCGGTCGCGTAACTGAGCGAGGCCATGCTTGGCGCGCCAAGCAAGGCGTCGCGCGTTTTGAATTACGCGAGAACGGTCGCGCACACGGATATTTCTCCCGAGAGAAAATCAATCCGCGCACTATCGATCGCTCCCGTGTGGAAAAACCGCACTTTCCACCGGATAGTTCGTACTTAGTGTATTATCGCTCGCGCACACACAAGCACGTATCGTCTTTGTTTAGCGCACGGCCGGCCGTATAAATCCGAGTCTCTCTCACTCTCGGACCGACCGGCTCACTCTCTCTCTCTCGCACACTCCGCTTCCTTTCTCTCTTTCTCTCTCTCTCTCTCTCTCTCTCTCTCTCTCTCTCTCACACACACACACGCTGCACTCGGTCAGAATTTCTAGAAAGTTCTAGAACTTACCGTTGCGTGGTTCCCTCCGCTGAACTCGGGGTGGCGCCACCTCCGTCCGCGTTCAACGAGCGTTTTCTTCCTTTTTTGTTGTTTCTTCCCCGCGTGAGGTTGAAACAACGTTTAAATGAACACTATTAAATGTTCATCGGCACTGTGTGTGCTAAAATTCGCTCGAAAGGGGCGAAGGAAGCCTCTCTAAATGGTCCACCCCGCACGGGCGTCGTCGACGCCTCGGGCCAGGCTTGGCCCGGTGTGACTGAGTGCCCCGGGTGCGTCAAACCCGATACCACGACCTGACAAATGCCGAGTCGTGGCCCCTGAGGCATAACGGCCACCATCATGGCCCGCAGGCGCGGCGAAGGGTTCTTAGAAGTGACTTACACCCGAAGGTGGAAGCCCCCCCCCCTCTCCCGTGAGGAGGAACGGGGCAAACGTCTACGACGCCGACCCCGTAGGCGACGTCGAGCCCGCTGGGATTGCTTCCTAACCCGCTCGGCGGCCTCCTTCGCGACCATGACCTCCTCGCAAAAGGAGATCATGGCCTGCCAGACGCTCCCGCGACCAAGCATCCCCGAAAGGATACTCCGCAACGAGAGGTCCGGACACACCTTCGCCGCTAACACCCGACGCGGCACCTCCCAGGCTGGACACTCCTGGAGAGTGTGCCGCGCCGAGTCCTCCGCGGCGCCACAATGGTGGCACCGCGCGGTTGCCTCGCGTCCGATTCGGCACAGGTACTGACCGAAACAACCATGTCCGGTCAGCACCTGTGTGGCTCGGAATGTGAGCCGTCCGCTGTTACGATCCACCCATCTATCCAGGATGGGCAGGACCGCCCCGACGGTCCAATGGTCGCTGTGACGGGACAAGACCTCCCGCCATTTGAACATTGTGGACCGCCGGGCCTGGAGCCTTAGCTCGTCCCGACATATTGTCTCCCCTGGCGGGGTAGAGTCCTGACGCTCGAGACGAAGACGCCTGTAAACGTAGGCGTCTTCGAGCGCCAGGTACTCCAGAGGTGGTAAACCCGCCAGGGTGGTGGTCGCCTCGTAGGACACTGTAGAAGTGTGATGTTTCTCCGACTCGCTGACAAAGCGTCAGCCCAAACAGGGGTACCGTACAGTGCCACGCTCTTAATAACCCCACAATAGAGGCGGCGCACCCGCTCGTCCGGACCGCAAAGGTTGGGCATAATGCGACTCAAATGAGTCGTAAGTTTGCCCAACCTGGCGGTCAAGCGGACGAAATGCGGGACGAAACTCCAGGAGGCGTCCAGGTAGACACCAAGATATTTAATATATTGGGCCACCTGGACGTCGGACGACCCGATTACGAGGACGGAAACAGACGATTTCCGTCTTCTGAGGGGACAACTCCAACCCCATGCTCCGAATCCGCAAGGCGATGGCCGCAACGGCGACCTCCGCTCGACGGATGGTCCTCCCCAAGTCCCTGCCGGTGGCTAGGACCATGGACCCGATACGGCTCCGCAGCGACGACCAACTCAACCATGCCACCGCAGAGACCTTGAACCATTAGGTCCTGTGCTGCGATGGCATGGCTGAAATTGGTCTGGATGATGTGACCGTGAGGAGGCGTGAACGTTAGGCCGTGTCCATGGCCTCCCCCCGGCCAACATCATCCGTGTGAGAGGGTTCATCAGCCCGCTCAAACTTATCCCCAGTCTCCATAAATGCAGATACTCCCACGTTGGAGGATGATGCGGCCGCACCAACACCCGCTGGATCCTCCCACGTTGGGGGGTGATGCGGTCGCACCACCACCGCCGGAACAACCCGCGATGGAGGGTGATGCTGATGCACCACCCCCGCCGGAACATCCCGCGATGGAGGGTGATGCTGATTCATCACCCCCGCTGGAACATCCCGCGATGGAGGGTGATGCGGTTGCACCACCCCCGCTGGAACGTCCCACGTTGGAGGGTGGTGCAGCTTCACCACCCCCTCAATGGACACTGAGAACCTTGCTCTTCTTTTCTCCAGGCTTTACTACCTCCTGCGCAGCCGACGACGGCTGCGCACCCTTGCCGCTTCGGCGGGACTTAGGCGGGGAGCACGACTTGCCCCCCGTTCTGTGGTCCGCGGGCCGCCCTGCCACTTTATAGATGAGGCAGACAGGGGCGGCCGCGGTGCAAAGGCCCGCCTGGTGGCCGGTCTCACCACACCTGTAACACAGGTGAGACCGAACCACCTTCGCACTGCACCGCTGCTGGACATGACCCAGCTCCCAGCAGCGGTAGCACTGCTCCGGGCGGAGTTTTAAAACCATAACGCGGGCATTAGCTCAACCCACCCGAATGCGGCCGGCAGCGACCACTTTCTTGGCCGCTGCCAGGGGGCACTGCACCCAAAGGGTGCCGAGCCCTCTAGGTGAAGACCGGATTATTCCAGTCTTCAGGTCTTCCACTCGGCACCCTCCGGTGCCGGCAATTGCCTCGGCCACCTCAACAGGGGTGACCGACTCGTCCAGGCCGAGCACGCGGTGATCCGCCGCTTACTCGGCCTGGACACCGTAACGCCGCCGCCGGCAAACGCCTGCATCAGCCTATCAGCTGACCCCCATCACCAGCATCACCTGCTAGGACCTGCAATAGACAGTTTCCACAGGTCTACGTATCGAAGCAATAGAGTTCTAATGCTTCTTCAAACGCGATATCGCATCTCATTTCTGTTTCATGATAAGATATAATATTCATTGCGAAGTACTATGTATACATCGTCCACACTTCAAATGAATGTAAATGCGACACGTCCTTGCTAAGAAATAGCGTTTGCAAATGTCTACGTATCCTAGCAATAGGGTTCCAATGCTTTTCAAAACGCGATATGGCATCTCATTCCTATGTTTCATGATAAGATATAATATTCATTGCGAAATTTGACTTATACCTAGCATTCACTTCAAAAGAAAGTAAATGCGACACTTCCTTGCTAGGAAGTATCGTATGCAGATGTCTACGTATCGAAGCAATAGAGTTCTAATGCTTCTTAATACGCGATATCGCATCACATTTCGATGTTTCGTGATAAGATATAATATTCATTGTGCAGTGTCATGTATACCTCGTATTCACTTCGAAAGAATGTAAATGCGACACTTCCTTGGCTAGGAGATAGCGTTTGCAGATGTCTACGTATCGTAGCAATAGGCTTCTAATGCTCCTTAATACGCGATATCCCATCTCACTTTTATGTTTCATGATAAGATATAATATTCATTGCGAAGTGTCATGTATACCTCGTATTCACATCAAAAGAATGTAAATGCGACATTTCCTTGCTAGGAAATAGCGTTTCCAGTCGACTACGTATCGAAACAATAGAGTTCTAATGCTTCTTAAAACGAGACGGTTATCACATTTCCATGTTTCATGATGAGATAAAATATTCATTGCGAAGTGTCACGTATACCTCGTATTCACTTCAAATGAATGTAAATGCCACACTTCCTTGCTAGGAAGTTGCGTTTTCAGATGTTTACGTGTCGAAGCATTAGAGTTCTAATGCTTCTCAAAACGCGATATCGCATCTCAATTCTATGTTTCATGATAAGATATAATATTCATTGTGCAGTATTATGTACACTTCGCATACACTTCAAAGGAATGTAAATGCGACACTTACTTGCTAGGAAATAGCGTTTGAAGATGTCTACGTATCGAAGCAATAGAGTTCTATTGCTTCTTAAAACGCGATATCGCATATCATTTCTATGTATCGTGATAAGATATAATATTCATTGTGGAGGTTATGTGTACCTCGTATTCACTTCAAAAGAATGTAAGTGCGACACTTCCTTGCTAGGAAATAGCGTTTGCAGATGTATACGTATCGTAGCAATAGAGTTCTAATGCTTCTTAAATCGCGATATCGCGTCTCATTTGTATGTTTCATGATGAGATATAGTATTCATTGCGAAGTGTTATGTATATATCGTCTACACTTAGAGAGAATGTAAATGCGAAACTTCCCTGCTGGAAATAGCGTTTGCAGCTGTCTACGTATCGAAGCAATGGAGTTCTGATGCTTCTTAAGAAGGGATATCGCATCCCGTTTCTATGTTCGTGATAAGATATAATATTCATTATGAGTGTTATGTATACCTCGTATTCACCTCAAAAGAATGTAAATGCGACACTTCCTTGCTAACAAATTGCGCTTGCAGATGGTGTACGTATCGCAGCAATTGTGTTTTAATGCTACTCAAAGAACGCGATATCGCATCTCATTTCTATATTTCATGATAAGATATAATATTCATTGCGATGTGTCATGCATACCTCGTATTCACTTCAAAAGAATGTAATTGCGACGCTTCCATGCTAGGAAATAGATTTTCAGATGTCTACGTATCGTAGCATTAGAGTTCTAATGCTTCTCAAAACGCGATAACGCATCTCATATCTATGTTTCATGATAAGATATAATATTCATTGCGAAGTGTCAAGTATACCTCGAAAACACTTCAAATGAAAGTATATGCGACACTTCCTTGCTAGAAATAGTGTTCGCAGATGTCTACGTTTCGTGGCACTAGAGTTCTAAATGCTTCTCAAAACGCGATATCGCATCTCATTTCTATGTTTTCATGATAAGATATAATATTCATTGCGAGGTGTCCATGTATACCTCGTATTCGCTTTAAAAGAATGTAAATGCGACAATTCCTTGCTAGGAAATAGCGTTTGCAGATGTCTCCGTATCGAAGCCATAGGGTTCTCATACTTCTTAAAACGGGATACCGCATCTTAATTCTATGTTTAATGGTAAGATATAATATTCATTGCGAAGTGTCGCTTATTCTTCGCATACTCTTCAAATGAATGTAAATACGACACTTCCCTTGCATAGGATATAGCGTTTGCAGATGTCTACGTATCGAAGCAATAGAGTTCTAATGCTTTTTAAAGCGAGAAATGGAATCTCATTTCTATGTTTCTTGATCAGATATAATATTCATTGGGGAGTTGTTATGTATACCTCGTATTCACTTCAAAAGAATGTAAATGCGACACTTCCTTGCTAAGAAATAGCGTTTGCAGATGTCTATGTATCGTAGAAATAGGGTTCTAATGCATTTTAAATCGCGATATAGCATCTCATTTCTATGATTCACGATAAGATATAATATTCATTGCGAAGTGTTTATGAATAGCTCGTATTCACTACGAAAGAATGTAAGAGCGAAACTTCCTTGCTAAGAAATAGAGTTTGCAGATGTCTACGTATTGTCAGCAACAGGCTTCTAATGCTTCTCAAAACACGATATGGCATCTCACTCCTACGGTTCCATTATAAGATATAATATTCATTGCGAAGTGTCACTTATTCCTCGCATACTCTTCAAATGAATGTAAATGCGACACTTACTTGCTAGGAAATAGCGTTTGAAGATGTCTACGTATCGAAGCAATAGAGTTCTATTGCTTCTTAAAACGCGATATCGCATATCATTTCTATGTATCGTGATAAGATATAATATTCATTGTGGAGGTTATGTGTACCTCGTATTCACTTCAAAAGAATGTAAGTGCGACACTTCCTTGCTAGGAAATAGCGTTTGCAGATGTATACGTATCGTAGCAATAGAGTTCTAATGCTTCTTAAATCGCGATATCGCGTCTCATTTGTATGTTTCATGATGAGATATAGTATTCATTGCGAAGTGTTATGTATATATCGTCTACACTTAGAGAGAATGTAAATGCGAAACTTCCCTGCTGGGAAATAGCGTTTGCAGCTGTCCTACGTATCGAAGCAATGGAGTTCTGATGCTTCTTAAGAGGGGATATCGCATCCCGTTTCTATGTTTCGTGATAAGATATAATATTCATTATGGAGTGTTATGTATACCTCGTATTCACCTCAAAAGAATGTAAATGCGACACTTCCTTGCTAACAATTGCGCTTGCAGATGTGTACGTATCGCAGCAATTGTGTTTTAATGCTACTCAAAACGCGATATCGCATCTCATTTCTATATTTCATGATAAGATATAATATTCATTGCGATGTGTCATGCATACCTCGTATTCACTTCAAAAGAATGTAATTGCGACGCTTCCATGCTAGGAAATAGATTTTCAGATGTCTACGTATCGTAGCATTAGAGTTCTAATGCTTCTCAAAACGCGATAACGCATCTCATATCTATGTTTCATGATAAGATATAATATTCATTGCGAAGTGTCAAGTATACCTCGAAAACACTTCAAATGAAAGTATATGCGACACTTCCTTGCTAGGAAATAGTGTTCGCAGATGTCTACGTTTCGTGGCACTAGAGTTCTAATGCTTCTCAAAACGCGATATCGCATCTCATTTCTATGTTTCATGATAAGATATAATATTCATTGCGAGGTGTCATGTATACCTCGTATTCGCTTTAAAAGAATGTAAATGCGACAATTCCTTGCTAGGAAATAGCGTTTGCAGATGTCTCCGTATCGAAGCCATAGGGTTCTCATACTTCTTAAAACGGGATACCGCATCTTATTTCTATGTTTAATGGTAAGATATAATATTCATTGCGAAGTGTCGCTTATTCTTCGCATACTCTTCAAATGAATGTAAATACGACACTTCCTTGCTAGGATATAGCGTTTGCAGATGTCTACGTATCGAAGCAATAGAGTTCTAATGCTTTTTAAAGAGAGAAATGGAATCTCATTTCTATGTTTCTTGATCAGATATAATATTCATTGGGGAGTGTTATGTATACCTCGTATTCACTTCAAAAGAATGTAAATGCGACACTTCCTTGCTAAGAAATAGCGTTTGCAGATGTCTATGTATCGTAGAAATAGGGTTCTAATGCATTTTAAATCGCGATATAGCATCTCATTTCTATGATTCACGATAAGATATAATATTCATTGCGAAGTGTTATGAATAGCTCGTATTCACTACGAAAGAATGTAAGAGCGAAACTTCCTTGCTAAGAAATAGAGTTTGCAGATGTCTACGTATTGTAGCAATAGGCTTCTAATGCTTCTCAAAACACGATATGGCATCTCACTCCTACGTTCCATTATAAGATATAATATTCATTGCGAAGTGTCACTTATTCCTCGCATACTCTTCAAATGAATGTAAATGCGACAATTCCTTGCTAGGAAATAGCGTTTGCAGATGTCACCGTATCGAAGCAATAGGGTTCTAATGCTTCTTAAAACGCGATATCGCATCTCATTGCTATGTTTCATGATAAGATATAATATTGATTGTGGAGTGTTATGTGTACCTCGTATTCACTTCAAAAGAATGTAAGTGCGACACTTCCTTGCTAGGAAATAGCGTTTGCAGATGTATACGTATCGTAGCAATAGAGTTCTAATGCTTCTTAAAAAGCGATATCGCATCTCATTTCTATGTTTCGTGATAAGATATAACATTCATTGCGAAGTGTCATGTATACGTCGTATTCACTTCAGAAGAATGTAAATGCGACACTTCCTTGCAAGGAAGTAACGTTTACAGATGTCTACGTATCGAAGGAATAGAGTTCTAATGCTTCTTAAATAGCGATATCGCATCTCATTTCTATGTCTCTTAAGTAAGATATAATATTCATTGCGAAGTGTTATGTATACCTCGTATTCACTTCAAAAGAACGTAAATGCGACTATTCCTTGCAACGAAGTCGCGTTTACAGATGTCTACGTATCGTAGCAATAGAGTCCTAATGCTTCTTGAAACGCGATATTGCATCTCATTTCTATGTCTCATGATAAGATATAATATTCATTGCGAAGTGTCATGTATACCTCGTATTCACTTCAAATGAATGTAATTGCGACTCTTCCTTGCTAGGAAGTTGCGTATGCAGATGTCTCCGTATGGAAGCAATAGAGATCTAATGCTTTTTAATCCGCGATATCACATCTCATTTCAATGTTTCATGATAGGATATAATATTCATAGTGGAGACATAAGTATACCTCGTATTCACTTCAAATGCATGTAAATGCTACACTTCCTGGCTAGGAAATAGCGTTTGCAGATGTATAGGTATCGTAGCAATAGAGTTCTAATGCTTCTTAGAACGCGATATCGCAACCCATTCCTATGTTTCATGATTAGATATAATATTCATTGCGAAATGTCACTTGTACCTCGCATTCACTTCAAAAGAAAGTAAATGCGACACTGCCTTGCTAGGAAATAGATTTTGCCTGTGTCTACGTATCGAAGCAATAGAGATCTAATGCTTCTTAAATAGCGATATCGCATCTCATTTCTATATTGCATGATAAGATATAATATTCATTGCAGAGTGTCATGAATACCTCGTGTTCACTTCACAAGAATGTAAATCCGACACTTCCTTGCTAGGAAGTCGCGTTGGCAGATGTCTACGTATCGAAGCAATAGAGATCTAATGCTTCTTATATAGCGATATCGCATCTCATTTCTATATTCCATGATAAGATATAATATTCATTGCAGAGTGTCAGGTATACCTCGTATTCACTTCAAAAGAATGTAAATGCGACATTTCCCTGCTAGGAAATCTCGTTGGCTGACGTCTACGTATGGAAGGAATAGAGATCTAATGCTTCTTAAATAGCGATATCGCATCCCATTTCTATGTTTCATGATAAGATATAGTATTCATTGTGCAGTGTTATGTAATTATCGTATTCACTTCAAAGGAATGTAAATGCGACACTTCCTTGCTAGGAAATAGCGTACGCAGATGTCTACGTTTCGAAGCAATAGAGTTCTAATGCTCCTTAAATCGCGATATCGCATCACATTTTGATGTTTCATGTTAAGATATAATATTCATTGCGAAATGTCACTTATACCTCGCATTCACTTCAAAAGAATGTAAATGCGACACTGCCTTGCTAGGAAATAGATTTTGCATGTGTCTACATATCGTAGCAATAGAGTTCTAATGCTTCTTAAAACGCGATATCGCAAACCATTTATATGTTGCATGATAAGATATAATATTCATTGCAGAGTGTCATGCATACCTCGTGTTCACTTCACAAGAATGTAAATCCGACACTTCCCTGCTAGGTAGTCTCGTTGGCAGATGTCTACGTATCGAAGCAATAGAGATCTAATGCTTCTTAAATAGCGATATCGCATCTCATTTCTATATTGCATGACAGGATATAATATTCATTGCAGAGTGCCAGGTATACCTCGTATTCACCTCAATAGAATGTAAATGCGACATTTCCCTGCTAGGAAATCTCGTTGGCTGACGTACGTATGGAAGGAATAGAGATCAAATGCTTCTTAAATAGCGATATCGCATCCCATTTCTATGTTTCATGATAAGATATAGTATTCATTGTGCAGTGTTATGTAATTCTCGTATTCACTTCAAAGGAATGGAAATGCGACACTTCCTTGCTAGGAAATAGCGTACGCAGATGTCTACGTTTCGAAGCAATAGAGTTCTAATGCTCCTTAAATTGCGATATCGCATCACATTTTGATGTTTCGCGATAAGATATAATATTCATTGGGGAGTGTTATGTATACCTCAAAATCACTTCAAGAGAATGTAAATGGGACACTTCCTTGCTAGGAAATAGATTTTGCATATGTCTACTTATCGTAGCAATAGAGTTCTAATGCTTCTTAAAACGCGATATCGCAACCCATTCCTATGTTTCACGATAAGATATAATATTCATTGCGAAATGTCACTTATACCTCGCATTCACTTCAAAAGAAAGCAAATGCGACCCTGCCTTGCTAGGAAATAGATTTTGCATATGTCTACTTATCGAAGCAATAGTGTTCTAATGCTTCTTAAAACGCGATATCGCATCTCAATACAATGTTTCATGATAAGATATAATATTCACTGCGATATGTCATGTATACCTCGATTTCACTTCAATAGAATGTAAATGCGACGCTTCCTTGCTAGCAAGTAGCGTTTGCAGATTTCTACGTATCGAAGCAATTTAGTTCCAATGCTTCTTAAAACGTGATATCGCATATCATTTCTATGTATCATGATAATATATAATATTCATTGCGAAGTGTTATGTTTTCCTCGTTTGCACTTCAAATGAATGTATATGCGACACTTCCTTGCTAGGTAGTAGCGTTTGCAGCTGTCTGCGTATCGAAGCAGTATAGTTCTAATGCTTCTCAAAACGCGATAACGCATCTCATATCTATGTTTCATGATAAGATATAATATTCATTGCGAAGTGTCAAGTATACCTCGAAAACACTTCAAATGAAAGTATATGCGACACTTCCTTGCTAGGAAATAGTGTTCGCAGATGTCTACGTTTCGTGGCACTAGAGTTCTAATGCTTCTCAAAACGCGATATCGCATCTCATTTCTATGTTTCATGATAAGATATAATATTCATTGCGAGGTGTCATGTATACCTCGTATTCGCTTTAAAAGAATGTAAATGCGACAATTCCTTGCTAGGAAATAGCGTTTGCAGATGTCTCCGTATCGAAGCCATAGGGTTCTCATACTTCTTAAAACGGGATACCGCATCTTATTTCTATGTTTAATGGTAAGATATAATATTCATTGCGAAGTGTCGCTTATTCTTCGCATACTCTTCAAATGAATGTAAATACGACACTTCCTTGCTAGGATATAGCGTTTGCAGATGTCTACGTATCGAAGCAATAGAGTTCTAATGCTTTTTAAAGCGAGAAATGGAATCTCATTTCTATGTTTCGTGATCAGATATAATATTCATTGGGGAGTGTTATGTATACCTCGTATTCACTTCAAAAGAATGTAAATGCGACACTTCCTTGCTAGGAAATAGCGTTTGCAGATGTCTATGTATCGTAGCAATAGGGTTCTAATGCATTTTAAATCGCGATATAGCATCTCATTTCTATGATTCACGATAAGATATAATATTCATTGCGAAGTGTTATGAATAGCTCGTATTCACTACGAAAGAATGTAAGAGCGAAACTTCCATGCTAAGAAATAGAGTTTGCAGATGTCTACGTATTGTAGCAATAGGGTTCTAATGCTTCTCAAAACACGATATGGCATCTCACTCCTACGTTCCATTATAAGATATAATATTCATTGCGAAGTGTCACTTATTCCTCGCATACTCTTCAAATGAATGTAAATGCGACAATTCCTTGCTAGGAAATAGCGTTTGCAGATGTCACCGTATCGAAGCAATAGGGTTCTAATGCTTCTTAAAACGCGATATCGCATCTCATTGCTATGTTTCATGATAAGATATAATATTCATTGTGGAGTGTTATGTGTACCTCGTATTCACTTCAAAAGAATGTAAGTGCGACACTTCCTTGCTAGGAAATAGCGTTTGCAGATGTATACGTATCGTAGCAATAGAGTTCTAATGCTTCTTAAAAAGCGATATCGCATCTCATTTCTATGTTTCGTGATAAGATATAACATTCATTGCGAAGTGTCATGTATACGTCGTATTCACTTCAGAAGAATGTAAATGCGACACTTCCTTTCTAGGGAATAGTGTTTCCAGATGTCCAGGTATCCAAGCAATAGGGTTCTAATGCTTCTTAATACGAGATATCGCAACTCATTTCTATGTTTCATGATGAGATATAGTATTCATTGCGAAGTGTTATGTATATATCGTCTACACTTAGAGAGAATGTAAATGCGAAACTTCCCTGCTGGGAAATAGCGTTTGCAGCTGTCTACGTATCGAAGCAATGGAGTTCTGATGCTTCTTAAGAAGGGATATCGCATCCCGTTTCTATGTTTCGTGATAAGATATAATATTCATTATGGAGTGTTATGTATACCTCGTATTCACCTCAAAAGAATGTAAATGCGACACTTCCTTGCTAACAAATTGCGCTTGCAGATGTGTACGTATCGCAGCAATTGTGTTTTAATGCTACTCAAAACGCGATATCGCATCTCATTTCTATATTTCATGATAAGATATAATATTCATTGCGATGTGTCATGCATACCTCGTATTCACTTCAAAAGAATGTAATTGCGACGCTTCCATGCTAGGAAATAGATTTTCAGATGTCTACGTATCGTAGCATTAGAGTTCTAATGCTTCTCAAAACGCGATAACGCATCTCATATCTATGTTTCATGATAAGATATAATATTCATTGCGAAGTGTCAAGTATACCTCGAAAACACTTCAAATGAAAGTATATGCGACACTTCCTTGCTAGGAAATAGTGTTCGCAGATGTCTACGTTTCGTGGCACTAGAGTTCTAATGCTTCTCAAAACGCGATATCGCATCTCATTTCTATGTTTCATGATAAGATATAATATTCATTGCGAGGTGTCATGTATACCTCGTATTCGCTTTAAAAGAATGTAAATGCGACAATTCCTTGCTAGGAAATAGCGTTTGCAGATGTCTCCGTATCGAAGCCATAGGGTTCTCATACTTCTTAAAACGGGATACCGCATCTTATTTCTATGTTTAATGGTAAGATATAATATTCATTGCGAAGTGTCGCTTATTCTTCGCATACTCTTCAAATGAATGTAAATACGACACTTCCTTGCTAGGATATAGCGTTTGCAGATGTCTACGTATCGAAGCAATAGAGTTCTAATGCTTTTTAAAGCGAGAAATGGAATCTCATTTCTATGTTTCTTGATCAGATATAATATTCATTGTGGAGTGTTATGTGTACCTCGTATTCACTTCAAAAGAATGTAAGTGCGACACTTCCTTGCTAGGAAATAGCGTTTGCAGATGTATACGTATCGTAGCAATAGAGTTCTAATGCTTCTTAAAAAGCGATATCGCATCTCATTTCTATGTTTCGTGATAAGATATAACATTCATTGCGAAGTGTCATGTATACGTCGTATTCACTTCAGAAGAAAGTAAATGCGACACTTCCTTGCAAGGAAGTAACGTTTACAGATGTCTACGTATCGAAGGAATAGAGTTCTAATGCTTCTTAAATAGCGATATCGCATCTCATTTCTATGTCTCTTAAGTAAGATATAATATTCATTGCGAAGTGTTATGTATACCTCGTATTCACTTCAAAAGAACGTAAATGCGACTATTCCTTGCAACGAAGTCGCGTTTACAGATGTCTACGTATCGTAGCAATAGAGTCCTAATGCTTCTTGAAACGCGATATTGCATCTCATTTCTATGTCTCATGATAAGATATAATATTCATTGCGAAGTGTCATGTATACCTCGTTTTCACTTCAAATGAATGTAATTGCGACACTTCCTTGCTAGGAAATAGTGTTCGCAGATGTCTACGTTTCGTGGCACTAGAGTTCTAATGCTTCTCAAAACGCGATATCGCATCTCATTTCTATGTTTCATGATAAGATATAATATTCATTGCGAGGTGTCATGTATACCTCGTATTCGCTTTAAAAGAATGTAAATGCGACAATTCCTTGCTAGGAAATAGCGTTTGCAGATGTCTCCGTATCGAAGCCGTAGGGTTCTCATACTTCTTAAAACGGGATACCGCATCTTATTTCTATGTTTAATGGTAAGATATAATATTCATTGCGAAGTGTCGCTTATTCTTCGCATACTCTTCAAATGAATGTAAATACGACACTTCCTTGCTAGGATATAGCGTTTGCAGATGTCTACGTATCGAAGCAATAGAGTTCTAATGCTTTTTAAAGTGAGAAATGGAATCTCATTTCTATGTTTCGTGATCAGATATAATATTCATTGGGGAGTGTTATGTATACCTCGTATTCACTTCAAAAGAACGTAAATGCGACTATTCCTTGCAACGAAGTCGCGTTTACAGATGTCTACGTATCGTAGCAATAGAGCAAGTGTCATGTATACCTCGTATTCACTTCAAATGAATGTAATTGCGACTCTTCCTTGCTAGGAAGTTGCGTATGCAGATGCCTCCGTATGGAAGCAATAGAGATCTAATGCTTTTTAATCCGCGATATCACATCTCATTTCAATGTTTCATGATAGGATATAATATTCATAGTGGAGACATAAGTATACCTCGTATTCACTTCAAATGCATGTAAATGCTACACTTCCTGGCTAGGAAATAGCGTTTGCAGATGTATAGGTATCGTAGCAATAGAGTTCTAATGCTTCTTAGAACGCGATATCGCAACCCATTCCTATGTTTCATGATTAGATATAATATTCATTGCGAAATGTCACTTGTACCTCGCATTCACTTCAAAAGAAAGTAAATGCGACACTGCCTTGCTAGGAAATAGATTTTGTCTGTGTCTACATATCGTAGCAATAGAGTTCTAATGCTTCTTAAAACGCGATATCGCAACCCATTTCTATGTTGCATGATAAGATATAATATTCATTGCAGAGTGTCATGAATACCTCGTGTTCACTTCACAAGAATGTAAATCCGACACTTCCTTGCTAGGAAGTCGCGTTGGCAGATGTCTACGTATCGAAGCAATAGAGATCTAATGCTTCTTATATAGCGATATCGCATCTCATTTCTATATTGCATGATAAGATATAATATTCATTGCAGAGTGTCAGGTATACCTCGTATTCACTTCAAAAGAATGTAAATGCGACATTTCCCTGCTAGGAAATCTCGTTGGCTGACGTCTACGTATGGAAGGAATAGAGATCTAATGCTTCTTAAATAGCGATATCGCATCCCATTTCTATGTTTCATGATAAGATATAGTATTCATTGTGCAGTGTTATGTAATTATCGTATTCACTTCAAAGGAATGTAAATGCGACACTTCCTTGCTAGGAAATAGCGTACGCAGATGTCTACGTTTCGAAGCAATAGAGTTCTAATGCTCCTTAAATCGCGATATCGCATCACATTTTGATGTTTCGTGATAAGATATAATATTCATTGGGGAGTGTTATGTATACCTCAAATTCACTACAAGAGAATGTAAATGGGACACTTCCTTGCTAGGAAATAGATTTTGCATATGTCTACTTATCGTAGCAATAGAGTTCTAATGCTTCTTAAAACGCGATATCGCAACCCATTCCTATGTTTCATGGTAAGATATAATATTCATTGCGAAATGTCACTTATACCTCGCATTCACTTCAAAAGAAAGTAAATTCGACCCTGCCTTGCTAGGAAATAGATTTTGCATATGTCTACTTATCGAAGCAATAGTGTTCTAATGCTTCTTAAAACGCGATATCGCATCTCAATACAATGTTTCATGATAAGATATAATATTCACTGCGATGTGTCATGTATACCTCGATTTCACTTCAATAGAATGTAAATGCGACGCTTCCTTGCTAGCAAGTAGCGTTTGCAGATTTCTACGTATCGAAGCAATTTAGTTCCAATGCTTCTTAAAACGTGATATCGCATATCATTTCTATGTATCATGATAATATATAATATTCATTGCGAAGTGTTATGTTTTCCTCGTTTGCACTTCAAATGAATGTATATGCGACACTTCCTTGCTAGGTAGTAGCGTTTGCAGCTGTCTGCGTATCGAAGCAGTATAGTTCTAATGCTTCCTAAAACGCGATATCGCATCTCCTTTCTATATTTCATGATAAGATATAATATTCATTGCGAAGTGATATGTATACCTTGTATACACTTCAAATGGATGTAAATGCGACACTTTCTTGCTAGGAAATAGCGTTTGCAGATGTTAACGTATCGAAGCAATAGATTTCTAATGTTTCTTAAAACGAGATTAGGCGTCTCATTTCTATGTTTCATGATAAGATATAATAATCAATGCGAAGTGTCATGTATACATCGTGTTCACTTCAAAAGTAATGTAATTGCGACACTTCCTTGCTAGGAAATAGCGTTTGCAGATGTCTACGTGTCGAAGAAATAGAGTTCTAATGCTTCGTACAACGCGATATCGCATCTCATTTCTATGTTTCATGATAAGATATAATATTCATTACGAAGTGTCATGTATACCTCGTATTCACTTCAAAAGTATGTAAATGCGACACTTCCGTGCTTGGAAGTAGCGTTTGTAGATGTCTACGTATCGAAACAATAGAGTTCAAGTGCTTCTTAAAACGCGATATCGCATCTCATTTCGATGTTTCATGATAAGATATAATATTCATAGCGAAGAGTCATGTATACCTCGCATACACTTCAGGTGAATGTAAATGCGACACTTCCTTGCTAGGAAATAGCGTTGGCAGATGTCTACGTATCAAGGAAATGGAGTTCTAATGCTTCTTAAAACGAGATATAGCATCTGATTTCTATGTTTCATGATGAGATATAATATTCATTGCGAAATGTCATGTATACCTAGCATACACATCAAAAGAATGTAAATGCGGTACTTCCTTGCTAGGAAGTAGCGTTGGCAGATGTCTACGTATCGATGCAGTAGATTTCTAATGCTTCTTAAAACGCGATATCGCATCTCATTTCGATGTTTCATGATAAGACATAATATTCATAGCGAAGAGTCATGTATACCTCGCATACACTTCAGGTGAATGTAAATGCGACACTTCTTTGCTGGGAAATGGCGTTGGCAGATGTCTACGTATCGAAGAAATGGAGTTCTAATGCTTCTTAAAACGAGATATAGCATCTGATTTCTATGTTTCATGATGAGATATAATATTCATTGCGAAGTGTCATGTATAGCTCGTATTCACGTCAAAAGAATGTAAATGCGACACTTACGTGCTAGGAAATAGCGTTTGCAGATGTCTCCGTGTCGAAGCAATAGAGTTCTAAAACTTCTTAAAACGTGGCATCGCATCTCATTTCTATGTTTCATGATATGATATAATATCCATTGCGAAGTGTCATGTATACCTCGGATACACATCAAATGAATGTAAATGCGACAATTCCTTGCTAGGAAGTAGCGTTTCCAGATGCCTACGTTTCGAAGCAGTAGATTTCTAGTGCTTCACAAAACGCGATATAGCATCGTTTTTCTATGTCTCATGCTAAGATGTAATATTCAATGCTACGCGTTATGTATATCTCGTCTACACTTCAGAAGAATGTAAAGCCCACACTTCTCTGCTACGGAATAGCGTATCTAGATGTCTATGTTTCGAAGCAATACAGCTCTAATTCTTCATAAAACGCGATATCGCATTTCATTTGTATGTTTCATGATAAGATGTTATATCAATGCAACGCGCTATGCATATCTCGTCTACACTACAAAGGAATGTAAATACTTCACTACCTTGCTATGGAATAGCGTTTCTAGATATTTAGATATCGTAGCAATAATGTTCTAATTATTCTTAAAACGCGGTATCCCTTCTCATTTATGTATCTCATGCTAAGATGTAATATTCAATGAAACGCGTTATATCTATCTCGTCAACATTTCAAATGAATGTAAAGCCCGCACTTTCTAGCTAAGGAATTGCGTTTCTAGCAGTCTACGTACCGAAACACTGGAGTTCTAATTCTTCATAAAAAGCGATATCGCATATGATTTTTATGTTTCATGATAAGATGTAATTTCAATGTAACGCGTTATGTATATCTCTTCAACATTTCAAAAGAATATAAAGCCCACACGTTCTTGCTACGGAATAGTGTTTCTAGTTGTCTACATATCGAAGTCCCAAAATAAAATAGTTCCAATGCTCCATGCAATGCGATGGGTCATCCCAATTCAGCGTTTCGAATTAAGTAAGCTGCAATCTTCTAAGCATAGCATTACGCTTTTCTGCTTCCACACCTGCAAGGAATGTGAATTCTACAGTTCCATGCAAAAGCATGACACTTCAAAGATTCCTCGCGTCAAAGTAGTAGAGGTCTAATGCTCCATGCCATGCGATAGTGCATCTCATTTCAACGTTTCAAATTAAGTAGGTTGGAATGTTCTATGAATAGCATTATGCTCACCTGCTGCCACAAGTCGAAGGAATGAGAATAATACTGTTCCATGCAACGGAATGACGCTTCATAATGTCTGCGTGTCATTGCAATAGGGTTCTAATGCTCCATGCAATGCAAAGGCGCATCTCATTCTAACATCCAAAGTAACTATGCTGTAATCTTCAATGCGTAGCAGTATGCATATCTGCTTCAAAACTGTATAGGTATGTGAATTCTACAGATCGGTGCAACAGGATAGTGATTAAAAGTGTCTACCTCTGAAGGTAATAGAGGTCGAATGCCAATGCAATGTGATGGCGCACCTCATTTCAACTTTTCAAAGTAATTAATCTGAAACTTCATTGCACAGCATTATGCCAATCTGCCTCTAGAATTCAAAGGAATGTAAATTGTACACTCCCATGCAAGGGGTTGGCGCTTCATAGTATCTGCATATCAGAGCAATAACCGTTCCATCTACCGTTCAAGCAACTGTATACTTCACATTTCCTTAAAGTGTAGAAGCAGATAAGCATAATGCGATGCATAGATCGTTACTGCTTACATTCTTCGTAAAGTCGAAAGGCATCATATTGCATGGAGCAATAAAACCCCATTGCGTTGCATTGAAGACACTGCAAGACGCCACCTCATTGCAGGCTACTGTCGAATTCACATTCTGTTGAAGTGCTGTAGCAGGTATGTATAATGCGACGCATAGAGCATTTCAACCTAATTACTTTGAAACGTTCAAATTATATGCGTCATAGCGATGCATAATACATTAGAACGATACTCGTTGAAAACGCAGACACTGAAACACCATCTCGTTGCAAGGAACTGTAGATTTCACTTTCTTTTGAAGTATAGAAGCAGATCGGCATATTGCTGTGCATAGGAGATTGCAGCCTACTAATTTGGAAGCTTTGAAATAAGATGCGTCATCGCATTGCATGAAGCATTAGTACTCTATTGCTTTAACATGCAGACATTATGAATGAAATTGTAGAATTCGCATTCGTTTGGAGTGTAGTAGAAAATATGCATAATGCAATGCATAGAACGTTAGTGCTTACTTATTTTGTAACGTTGAAATGAGATGCGTCACCGCATTGCATGGAGCATTGCAACTCTATTGCTCTGAAACGTAAACACGATGAAAGGCCATTCCGTTGCAGGAATTGTAGCATTTACATTATTCTGAAATGTAGAAGCAGGTAAGCTTAATGCGATGTTTAGAATATTACAACATAATTGCTTTGAAGCGTGAAACTGAGACGCACCATCTTGTTGCACACAATATTTTTTATTACTTACGATGAATTATAGTACCGACATGCTCCATCTTCTTGCAAGAAAACTTCCCAGCCGTTCACATTGACACGTAGACACTCAAATGCGACAACCCTTTTCGTGGAAATTTAGACATTCCTTTGAAACTTAGGACTGTGAAGCTGCATCGCGTTGCATGGAAATTTAGAAAGTGCTTACTATGAAACGTAGAAATGAGGAGCGCCATCATGTTGCATAGAACTTTGCATCTTACGTACTTTGAATCGCCTATACTGATAGGGACCATCACTTTACATAGATATATAGAAAACACATAGCTTTAAACGTTGAACTCAGAATTTGAGAACTTACTTTGAAATGTTGATAGCGAGGAGGTCTATCTGATTTCATTGAACTTCAGAACTTTCTTACTATGAAACGCAGGCAGATAAGGGCCATCGCGTTGCTTAAAACTTTAGAAGTTGCTTACTTCTCTCGTACTTTTAGAAGAATTTTTGATAAACCACTTACATTTCACGTTTTCAATATTTTTGTATGTATGCGAGGTGTAATCGTTTAAGTTCTTAAATGATTACTTAGTGTTGATTATTATTTAGTAACTCGGTTAAAAACGTGACTGCATAAGATTTAATCAATATGTTTATAAGCCTGTCATTTATGCAGTTATTTGTTCGTCACTTATTGCTCAAACGGCAAAGATTCTGACCATTTCAAATGGTTAACTTTCATCAATTTTCTTAAAAATTAAAACACCGTCCAACTGTTTGTATTAAAGACTGTAATTAAAGTTTTCAAAATATTTTACCTCTTATAGATCCATTCTGTTATTGAAATTGAATGTTTGATTTTTCTAACTCCTGTTTAGAACACCTTTTTATTAGAATGTTCAAGTATTTTTTATGTTAGTAATTATTGAAAATGTTTTGCTTGGTTCTCTAATTTAATATTTAGAGTTTCCTGATGAATATTTTTTATCGTTGTAAACTATATAGTTGCAATTAAAATTCTTTATGAAATAATAATAACAGAGAGGTATGTATTTTATCTTACTATTTATAAAGAAATATTAAGACTTGTTTACAATCTAATGGAATTTAATTACCTTCTTTTATTCAAATTCACAATGATAATCCTCCATAGTTCAACAATTTAGTGAGTTGTCCTCAGGAATCCGCAGCTCAGTACTTATAAAATGGACGACAAACGAACAGCCTAACCAAACGTAATCAAATCGATTTTTCAATACTAATGGTATCATGTTTAACTTATCTTGCAAACTATTCAAATGGCCTTCGAACAGTGTCTATTCACTTCCTTCCACCATTGTTTACAATACGTATGTTTCATTTACTACCAATCCGTAAGTATTATCGCCTTCCTTTACTTTTTCTAACCTTCAATGGCTTCATATTACAGGTCTTTGAACACGTTTTAAAATGCTCTATCGTATTACGGAAGCATAAACATATTAGTTCGTTTTAAAAAATGAAGGTAACCTTCAAATTTCCAACATACTTCCAACTCCCATTTCTACTGTGCAATTTTATATCAGCAAAAATTTATATGAAATTTATAGTTTCAAGGATATTTGAGGTGCTAATTATTTCTGCCCACCCTGCATATTGTTATGGATGTGTCCAACAAGGCAACGATGAACAAAGTTAAATTTAATATTACGATGTTTAATATATTTGTTTTTCTGTAATTTAGCCAAAAAACAGAGTTCACGATGTCGGAAGATGAATGTATTTGCCTTAGAATGATAAGAGCCGACGATATTGAAAGTAGAATATTTCTTTACTCTGCTGACCGAATCAATGGAAACGCTAAGTAATGTGTGTGCCTTTCGAAACAGTCAGATGCAAATTACGATACAACGTTTCGAAGAAATGGTACGTGTCACTCTTTTTTAACACGTTCACGACGGGGCGAAAATCTACGTTTTTTTGAGCGCACATTTCTTGCATCAAGCACTTATTTTTTTTAACGACTAATTTTCTGAAAGCGCGTGACCCACGAGTAGGTCACGCCGCCCCACGGAACAGTCAAGTGTGACCCGCCGTTGGGTCACGCCACCTCACGGAACAGTCAAGTGTGATCCACCGGTGGGTCACCCCGGCGTGAACGTGTTAATTTCAGTTTTCTTAATCAAAGGAAATTTGATTGAAATATCCGCAAAATTTAAGGACAAAAAAGTTATTATAAACTTATGCAACATATATGATGGTGATAAAGGATAAGTATGTGGAACTGAGAATAGAAGAAGAGAATAGAATTGGACCGAAATGGATATAAAACAGGAATTTATATCTATACGTTCTATTCTATGCAAAAGCAAATATTTCAAAGAAAAAAAATGTATTACTTACAAATTACTTATGTTCGTAGGGATCTCATTAATTCAGACTTCTCGTCTTGTAGAACTAATCATTTATTTAACATGGAAAGGGGTCGAGGAATAGTAAAAGGTTTCCATATTTCATAGCCTTATTCGATACGTCAATTGGATCACGTAAAATATCGGACACTAATTCCATCTACATCTTTAGAACTTAAATATATAATTGCAACAACATATTTAATACCGTCTTAATAGCATGTTTCTAATTATTTACATCTATGCCTAATAAATATATGTTAATCAAACAAGCTGCTTTACCAAAGAGTAAAAGAATCTGAGGATTACAAATTTGAGCATTACATAACAAAAGTGCAATCCATATATAATGTTACATGTAGCAAAATATGAAGACCAAAAAGATCATACATAAGTTGAATCCACAATGCGGACATAGAGATACGTAAAAGGCAAAAAATCCAAACAATAATTAGCAAAGTTCAAAAAGGGAGGAATGAAAATTTATCTCCTTGACGATAATAAGAAACAGGTCTGCCTCATGCACTACAATCTCTCAAACATCCAGCGATTGGCACGTCAATGACAACGGATGGAACAAATTCCGCGGTAGAACTGTGCTAATACACTGCACCTACTCAGTCTCGTAACGGCATACCCTTAGTACTGGGGCGACACTCGTAACACGGCACTATTAATGCACCGCGATATAGCACACGGGCTACATGGCCATGGCAATTACACTATTAGCTCACCATAGCTACACGCGTGGTAGTGGCGTAGACTGACATTTACGAATGGGGATGCTGTTTCTATAAAAATTATAAACGAATATGAAAAATGACCAAACTAAGCAAGTTATTTATTTTGATTCCAAAATAGATACACCGGCACGAAATAAAGATACAAGAACTCGATTTTATTATTTTCTATAAACTAGCTCGATACGGCGATTTTTTCCATAAAGTCTTTAATTACTTTATCATAAAAATATATAAATTTATTTTATATATATATTTTTTAATTCATCGTTACAAATTCATGCAGTTGAGGGTTATATTCAATACGATGACAGCATGTTGTTTAAGAAATTACACAAGGCGAAGTTAGGGACGCAACAGCATGAATTTTTATTTTATAAGTAATACTAGCTGTACCAGTTCACACGTTGCTGTCTCTGAACGAAAAGGCAGTTTTAATACCTCAAATATAATTTATTAATGATCAAATGTATACAATACATCAAAATGAAAATTAACAATAAAATTACCCCTACATATATGTCATTTGAATATAACACATGTACAAAACATAGATATACATAGTTGATGGTAGAATAAACATGCTTCTTCACTTGTGATATTAAACAATATTGCAAACGAATTTCAATTGAACAATAATATAAGTAATTATTAAATATCATCATGAAATGAATGATATTTGATGATTGATGGTGAACTTTATCTTAGTAGTGCTTGTAAATATACAACATTATTTGTTTTCCTATCTGGTGCAAGAATAAATAAATTTGAAGGTTTTCCAACTCGAGAACACCCAACGTACAGCTGTCCATATGAGAAGCATGGATTTACCAAATTTAATCCACATACTTGCAATGATTGTTCCTGTGCTTTGTTAATGGTCATTGCAAAGGCTAGTCGTACCGGAAACTGTAGACGTTTGAATTCAAATGAAGTATTCGTTGGTATTATTGGATTGCGTGGTAGTAGCACATGTTCCCCTTGATGTTTTCCCTTTAAAATGGTTGCCTCAATTATGTTATTTATTAATTTTTTTACTGATAGCCTAGTCCCATTGCATAGTTGCGATGGATTTATATTTCGTAGAAGGATGATTGGGGGACCAATTTCCAAAGATAAAATATGTGGTGGCATTCCTTGTAGATCCAATGAATTAAAAAATTCTGTTGGATAATTAACTGATTCATCGTGATTGACAACAGTATCTATGCATTTATATGTTGTTTCTTCATCAGGTATTTTAATTTGAATTGTGCAGTTTATTAAATTCACATCAATGTTTTTAGCTGCCAATATAGCACGCTCACTAACCCGTTGGTTATTTTTATAATTCTGCGATAAATTTGAAAAAGCTTTGGCAATCAATTCATCAGTGGATTTTACAATGTGACAAAAGTTTTCTGGTAATGTAATACAGTGTGTGGATTGATCTATTTCCATTTTACCATTCCCAATATCTAATAATTGTTTTGTAAATGGTTCAGAAGATTCATCTTGTTGTAATTGAACACGCATATTGGTCTTTAAAGATATTTTCTCCACATACCGCCATAAAACTGATGATTTGAGACATGCATTCAATTCATCTGCAGGTACTGAACGTGGTATAACTGGTAAAGTTTGTCGAAAATCATTAGCTAGCAAAATGAATGCACCACCAAAGAGCTGCTTATTTCCTCTCAAATCTTTTAATGTGCGTTTCAATGATTTCTTGTGTGCCATGGTGCTTTCATCCCATATTATTAAGCTGACGTGATCTTAGTACTTTTCCCATCCCAGAATATTTGCTAATATTACATGTTGGAGTTTCAGTTACCTGCATATTTAATGGCATTTTCAATGCTGAATGTGCTGTTCGATCACCGTCCAAAAGAGTTGCTGCAATAACAAATGGTGCAATAGCAAGTGCAATATTATTTTATGATCTTATTCTTGCCAGAATAATTAAAATAAGAAAAGTTTTGCCAGTGCCATCAGGTGCATCTAAGAAATATAAACCACAACTTTTGTTATATATTGCATTTATAATTGTATCATATGCTGTTCGTTGTTCTAATACCAATTTCGGCAGATTAATTCAAACAAATGTTTGTAATTCATTAACATTGAAGTGCGTTTCTCGTTGTACATCACGATCGAAAATGTCATTACCAGATCTATTTAGAGTAATCATTCCCAATTCTGTCAGTGACTAGTTGACTATTGTCAAACATACATCCTCAATTAAAATCAATACCTCATTGTATATATTTGATGTACATTGAATGTTGGGATTAGCATTTAATCTACGCATGCGATGTAAAATGTCTTCGCTCATATAGTCTTTATATTTTTTCCAAAGATCCTTTGGATTAGCAGGAAAACATGTAGTTAGTATGATGTGTACGTATCTGCTGTGGTTGAGCTGTATTAGAAGCATTAGCGAGTGAAATATCCCAATGAGCATCGTTTTCCAAGAGATTTCATTTCTGGCAAGCCTCACGACATGTAGCACATACATGGCCATTGACCGTTTTTAATTCTTAGAAAGATATTGATCCACAAACATTGATTAATAATAATCATAGGTAAAATCATTCTGCGTTATTTGGATGTACAGTGTGCAGACGACCCAATGCATTTGTGGAATATAAATTAGGTGTCCTTGTACTGTTTTACCCTTTTTACGACGCTGAAATTTTCTTGTTGATGTATTCCACGTAAAATAAGTTGGTACTTCAGAGTACAGTAGTGTCCTTGCAACGGTATCATTTCTACATAATGTGAAAAATTCAGTTAATGTTGTTGGCGGTGGTGACATTGCTCTTGCACGTACATTTTCTGATGTAAAATATACACGCTGTCCATTTTCAAAATGTACTGCTAAATGAGCAACCGTTGGATATCGCTCATGAATGGAAAATGATAAAATACGCCATGCAACCTCATTACTACATATTTAGCGTCCCAGTTGATATTGGGTGATTTCATCGTTAGATACAGTTATATTTTCCACTCCAAACACTGCCATATCGCTTCCTTTGTTCACATACTTGCAAATATATTTTATAGCTTTCACTGAATTGCAGTACTCAACATTTATGTGTGCGTTATACGTTTTTAGTAGTAATGGAGAATATGGTACTACCCAATGATTATCAACATCAATAGTATTGTTGGGTACTTTTAGTTTAATGGATTTTCCACCATCTTCGGTAGATCGTCGTCGATAGAGTAGATATCCATCAACCCCTGTAATACTTTCAACAAGTAAGTCTCTAGAATACCGCTTTGTGCACTTTCCATCTGATATGCATGGTGAATTATTATTTAGTGAGTGACATGGACCATGAATCATATTTTTTGAGACAATATCATGCAAATCTTTATCAATTTCAATGTCTGGTATTTCTGCAGAGATGATTTCATCAATTCTGTTTGGTGTTATCTTTCCCATCATCCATATTAAAATATGCGCATGTGGTAAACTACTTTTTTTGCCATTCAATGGAATACATCCAACAGCGCGTCTCTCCAAATACATAGTGTTTGACAATAAAATCTATTAAAGATTTTAATTTTTGTTTAAATACACGCGCAGAAATATCATGACGATCTGATGGTGATTGTCCAATTAATAAAAGCTCCTTTGTTTCATCCCATGCTCGGTTGCATGTAAATGTAATGAAAAAATTTGGACGACCATATGCACGAATATACGTCATTGCATCTTGTGCATATTCATGCATATGTCTTGGGCTGCCTGTAAATGTGGATGGTAAAATGACCATTTTTCCCAATTCACTAAGATACATACATGTCAACAATGTATTGATGAAATAATTGTCTATATTTCAATATATGATTATCAGCATTCTCACGAATCATCGTTTGATATGCATAATAATTCATAGCACTGACCTTTTTGTGAATGTCCACATTAGTTGTAGGGTTTCTCATATTAATATTAAAATGATATCCATCCTCTCCTTGCAAAAATAGAATGGGATATTGTAATGCATCATATTAACGATGCGTTTCTGATACTTGACGCTGGACGTCACCATTTCTACGACGAAGAATTATATCGCGAGAATTAAATTCTTCATCAACTATGACAATTGACACTTCATCGATCGTTGGTGCGATGAATTGTCTTCGATGTTGACCAATAGGTGTTTTATCCGCCTTTATTATCACTTTGTAATCGTCAGATGGCAGTTGTTCAATGGCAGTTTTAAATAATTTAATTAATTCATTACTACTCATATTCAGTTGAAACCGTCTGTTCATTTGTTCGTCAGTATTTCCCATAAAATATATCTGAAGATATTTGTGATCAGCATTTGGCAAGGGTAGTAGTGATCTAGCATGGTGATAAATTTGCCTTTGTACTTTAAATGTTGGCATATATTTTGCGCTAACGATATTCGTTGCTCCGAACGATGTCATTTGGAAGCATGAATTGTACTTGGGTATATTTTTCAAATAATTTTTGATTTACTTGTTTCACCTGATACTAAAGTTAATAATGGATCAGGTGGTGAACGCAAGTCTGCTGACTTTACTTTTCCACCTGTACAACACATACCTGGAGCTTCATTTTTAAATTTTTGAGCACCGTAATACGTACTCTTTTTATCCATTTTTCCAATAATTACACTTTGATGAAGACCGTAATTGTAAAGGGGATTGTAATTGAAACCACATGAAATCAAATCAGTATATATCGTGCGTCTTGTCTATGTTCTGCGAATTCGATTCCTTTGCTGCCTTGCTTGCCTTTGTTCGCTCGTTTCTAATGATCGAGCAAGAGCAGTGTGAACTCGATCTCTTTCTTACCTTGCTTGCCTCTGTTCCCTCGTTTCCAATGATCGAGCAAGAGCAGTGTGAACTTGACCTCTTTCTTGCCTTGCTTGTCTCTGTTCATTCGTTTCCAATGATCGAGCAAGAGCAGTGTGAACTCGACCTCTTTCTTGCCTTGCTTGCCTCTGTTCATTCGTTTCCAATGATCGAGCAAGAGCAGTGTGAACTCGATCTTTTCTTGTCTAGCTTGTCTCTGCTCACTTGTTTCTGAAGCTCGTTCTTCTCTTCTCCTTTTTGCTTGATTTGTAGATCGACCAGTGGCATTTCGCTTTGGTGGCATAACTGTGGGGTTAAATAAAACTTATTTCCAATTATTTTCTTCAGCTGGAAATCAATAATATTTTTATTTATTTACGTATTAATAATTTATTCTCGTATTAATAATTGCAAAAGTTTTTTGACTGCATTTTTGTATTTATTAGATTTTGCTGGCGAAAAATCGAACGTCAAACTCATTAATGTTGTTTTTTGTAATTTAAATTAATTTGTTGAAATCTTAAAGGAAACAATAATTGAAAAAATATAAATAAAACGATTCAATATTTTACTTACCTCGTGATTTATATTTTTATTGTTATTACAACTGTTATCATGGGTATGTTATTTTTTACAGTTTAATTTGTTTTAAAAAAGTAAATTCTATGAGTAAATTTCATGAGTAGAAATTTAATTTTTTAATTTATTCATGGTTGCACTTTTAACAAATATTACTAATTAAATGTTATTTTGATATTTTTGGGATATTTGTTCGGAAGCACCTAGAACCCCAACTCTGATTTTAAAAAATTGCCAAAAACCTTCCCGGAGATATACCTAATAATTTCCCAAATTTTCACGGCGTTTGGATGTATGGTTTTTGAATCTATCAAGTACAGACAGACAGACAGACACACATTCATTTTTATATACATAATAGATAAAATGAAGAACTATTGATACGCAATGTTCGTTGTAAAATATAATCAAGCAGTTAGTATATCAAATGACAGCACATAATAAATCACTGAAAGTATAATGATATGAATAGTAAGAAAAGCATATTTATTTGTTAGATGTTTATAAATTCAAATTTAAAGGTCCAAGTCACATTTAACAAATTATTGTTTAACAAGGTGATTTAATGTTGTTTCAAATAGGCGTGGAGAACTAGCTGGTTCTTCTGTCAATGTAATTTCATTTTTGCATGATACAGTAAAAACACATTTGCAATCTAAGCAAGGTTTCATTAGATTTGGTAGATTTTCCAAATTTTAGAAAGGGACGATGCCAGTAGTAGTTGGTTTAGCGACAGGTAATAAACATATATAACAAGCACAGCAACGTAAACGGATTTAAAATGTTCGAGTTAATATAAACTAAACTATTATACTTTAATAATCCATGTAGCGTTTCTGTTCTTTGTAACTTACAAAGAGTCTTAAGAACGTAATACAATGTAAAAAAGTTTGGAAAAAAAGAAAGCAGGCCTTAATCTCAGATAAAGGAACCTTCGATCTTGGTAATTTTCAAAACCAGAACAATTAAAAAAAATCTGGAGTCATCCCCTTGATATTCTACAGAAAATCTTATGCTATTTTATTCGATTTACTAGAATCGAAACAATGATACCTATTAGGTGGTATTTCTACAACTGCTACCATAGCCACACACACGCACACACGAAATCCATCCAGATTAAAGATACTGTGTATGTATTGGAGGATACGTGCAATAAGAAAGGATTATTACATGGATAAATTGTAGAATTCCATTTGTAATTGATAATTAGATTATAATCATTTATATCCTTTTATCAGAAATTTAAATAGGACTTTGCAATCTCATTTCATTTTGGCAGTTATACTTATATATAAGCATCCATCCAAGCATAAAGCCTTAAAATATTTGTTATAAATGTATGAGTAAAGTTCAATCGACATAAATAAATATTGACAAACGTGATTTATTTAATTTATATCATTTAGCGTTACAAAGTATATTATAAAACATAAAAATATATTTTACTTTTGTCTTTTTAATACTTTAAATATTTTATATTATCGTATTAAACTTTTACAAAAAATAACAAAATTTTTATAACTAGGAACAATTTTTCCTTAATTAGTTAATATGTTGGTTCTTTTTAAGAAGACGGTATTTAATTTTTCAAAGTAAGTTTTGACTTTAAATTGACCATTAATTTCTCTAATTTCATTGCTTTTCATAGATCACCGCTAATTTTCAACTTTCCCATTACGGCTTTGTCGATGCAAGTTTTAATTCTCCGAAAGATATATAATATTATGTTATTAGTAAAATTATTTTGCATTTCTAATTAATTTCGAACGTAAAAGATATATTTTTTTTTATGAGAAAGCATTGCGAGAAAATTTTGAGAATCTATTGTTAATGTTGTACCTAGTGGTTGAGTAGGTTCTCCTCTCCCTGCCGCACCTTTTTAACTTTTTTAAGATCCAAAAACCGTGTACAAGTTTCGGTACTATTAACGTTTACGAAATTTACATATTGTAAATTTTTGCAAAAATGATGTTAATTAACTCTTGGATTATGGTTGCTTGGGCAATTAATCAGACTGATCTATGATGTGCTGTAATGTACGAAGCCTAATAAATTTTTTTTGAACATAAGGAACAATATAGTATTTGAGCTTACAGTTTTGTTAACAAACTCGCTGTTTAAATTAGTTTGGATGACAGTTAATATTTGCATGATCTTTTCCTCTGATTTATCTGTATAATTTGTTCGTTCTTTTCAATTGTCATATATAATTATTCAAATCCATATGTTCCAAGTACTCCTCTAGAAAAGAATCAGGCTACAATTTATCTTATCAATAACATTTATATTCTGTAAAATAAATTGATTTGTTTACTAAAATATAAATTATACATTGATGTATTAATTGTAAACCTTTAGTTAATTATTCACACCTGGATTACGCGCATAATGGGTAAAATCAGACATTCCTTCAGTTTTTTAATATTGCCTCATCGATTAAAGACTCATTAGTAACAGATTTACTGTTTTTGCAAAATAAAAGCGTACATTGCATCACACATTATTTCCAGTTTCCCACTATAATTTTGTGATTCTGAACCAACTAAAATCTCTATCGCAGTCATATGTATACCTGAAATAACGCGTGCCTAAGGCAATCTTAAATTGAGAGAATTATTTTTTTTAACAATGAAATTAGAAATATATATAACTTAGTCTCTTCGACAAGACTGCATTCACAGCAATACCATCATTTTCATATTCATCGGCCCTTCCAAGAGCACATATTAACATTCCAAACTTGGATATTATTATACTTAGTTTAATTTTTATCCTTAGTGGTGGGCTGATATTTACTATATGAGGATTTGTGCCTTTCTCTGAATATGATAAGCATACCTTGATATTATTCACAAGATCATAATTTTTCATACCAATGGATTCTATGCCTGGTAGAAGTAACAATGCTAACATGATTAACCTTTTCAGCACTGAGTTGTGTGGCAAATGGTTTTGTGAGATCCCGTATGTGGCGTTCGTTGTTGTCAGACCGATGGAGTCATCTCTGTGAAAACTGCTCGAGCTTTTCGCAAATCTGTTTCAGCAGTGAATGAAGAGATGGCGAAACGTGTCAATACATGCCTACGGATGGCTTTTCCCATTAAGAATAACTTATAACATATCGATGGATGGTGCTGCCGGCGGTCGGTTACTCACAATCGGCCGACGGATGGTGCTGCTTGTGCTTAATAATCCATAAATTATTGACGACTGCTGTTACCAACAACCGATAGCGCATGCTTTCACATACAGCTGGTGCAGCCAAGAGTAGGTAACTCATGACTTATGAACGACTGGTGTTGCCTGCGGTCGGTAGCTCACGATATAACGACAGTAGATGATGCCTGTGGTCGATAAATTATGATATAATGACGGCTGGTATTGCCAATAGCCGGGAATTCAAGAACTATCGACGGATGGCATTGTAGAGCTACCGGTAATCCATCTCTTACTTGGCTTAACGTAATCTGACATCCACTAAACTTAATTTAAATCAACCTGACTTCAGTTACACCTAATCCGACTTAACGTGCCTTCACTCAAATCTAACCCAACCTAGCACAATCTAACTTTACCTTTCTTAAACATAAACCAATCAAACCTACGCTTTCTTAAATCTAATCCAACTTAACCAAGCAACCTACAAACATTCCCAAGTATAACCCAACCTAACCAAACCTAGCGTAACCTAACTAAATTTAACATAACCACACTTCCATTTTGGGATGGAAGCAATCTCCGCAACTTTCCCAGGGATGAGGCTATGCAGTAAGCCTTCCGCAGTTATGAAGTGGCAGAGATCCGCTCCGATTGAACGTTCATTCACGAGTTCGGAACGAGTCCGCATCGAATACAGGAGCGTCTTCAGCTAAATGAAAGCGAACAGTCGGAAAAGAATAAAACTTTACTAAAAAATCGTATGGAAATCCGATATTTCGACGCATATCTGATATACATCTAAATAAACGCAATTCGGAAAATACAAAGGATAGGAGGAAATATTCACCAATATATGACATATGTAAATCAACGAATGCAAGAGAGAACACTCTATCTCGGAGTAGCGAGACCCGGGCGCCATCCAGCAGTAATCGTATAACGCCGGTTCCGGGATGGTGCAGAGAGGAAATGTGGAGGGTAGAGAGCATAAAATAACAACATAACTAAAGAGAAGTGAAAAGAAAATCTGTGGAAACATTGCATTTATTAAGAGGAAATCCTAGAAATATCAAACAACAGATTACATACCATACCGTAAGGGCAAGGTACAACGAAATAGACGATATCATGAGAGAAAGTAAGAAAATCGTGAAACTTAAAAAGAAAATATTAATTTAGATTGAACGAATCAATATCACTGATCGCGGCAATCTTAATGGAAAACGCGTGACTGCGAATCAGTTAGAGTATGGGATAAATGCTGGTCGCGAGTCGAGCGGCCCTAGGAGTTCCTCGCCCGCATCAGGGCATACAGTAGGGCGATGGAGGACCTGCAGCCCCCACCTCCGGCGTGAGCGAGGCTGCTTGCATATGCTACTGAGATGTGCTGCTCGCTCGCGATTCGGAATCAGCCCCATCGGATCCTGACAGTAGATTAAAGGTTGGGAAGGCGGTTCGGAGCCCCCTTTCGATGACACAAAAGGATAAGGAAATTGAAAAGTATACGAAAAGCGTATATAAAGGAGAAAAAGAAAGCCTTGGAAGGAAGCACAGACACGGAAGGAGAAGCATCAGGAGCCGAATTAAATGCAGGATAATGGGAAAGCTGCCGATAAGAATAACGCCTATACTTTTAAATAGACGAATGAGCAGTCACACATCAGACATAATGATAGATATTCTGAGCGAGGACACGGCGAAGCTAATGACATATTAGAAAACGTTAATAGAAAACATCAGGAGGAGCAACCGAGTCGCGTTAGTTGAATTTGGACAGGAATACAGTAAAGAGCTGGAGAAGGTCAAACGACTTAGAATAGCATTAACACCTTGTCCCAGCAAAGTGCTACCGAAAATAGAGAGATACTTCAAATGCCATAACCTGAGATATATCGGCAGAAATTGCGAAGAAGTCAGATATAATAAGGGAATTTGCAGAAGATGCGGATCCCAGATTTATACGATGATCGGTTTCATCGCGATTAAACCGAAATGTATCATCTGCAGCGAGGCAGGAAGAAGAAATCCGTACATCAGACACGTTACCGAAGCTTTAATTGTCCGGCCTACAGAAAAGCGTTGACAGAAAAGAACGAGAAACGAATATGGAATTGAAAGTCCAACAAATCAATCTGAACAGATGCCAAATGACGTAAGATATCATGCAGCAAATGCGAATGATTCAAGGGACAGACGTGGTAATAATATTGGAAGCACACAAGATGGACGAATACTGACATCAAGACGAGAACGGTGACACTGCGATATGGATAACCGGCGTTAATCGAAAATGTTTCACATATGGCACCTCATACTTCTCGACTGGAATCGTTCATGCAATGGTCAAAGGAACAAAAGCTATAAGCAGCTACTTCTCGCCGAAGAGGAACGGAAAGAAATCGAAGAACATATAAACCAAATTGAGGTCAGCATAGAAAAGGTAGAGAAAGCAAACAGAATAATAATCATGGGTGACCTGAACGTTGCATAAAGCAGAAGAGTTTTAGATATTTTCAGCGTCGGACTGTCGCGTACTATATACCTTACAAAGTACGAATTACAAGAATAACGAAGAGAGATTTGCAAACCTCGATGGGAAGAAAGCGAACTGGAGCCAAGAAAATATATGATCGACTTATATAATATATAGATATTTATTTTTATTTAGAGGGGATGATCTATTTTCATCCTAAGTAACTAGTAACTAAGTAAGAGTAACTAAAATATATGATAAGTGTAATTATATAAACTAATTTCAAATATTTAATTAAAACATCATGAAATGATATGAAATTAGATAGGATTTTAAATGTAATGGAGTATCTTAAGGATATATTATATTTAGCATTAACTAAAATATAGAATATGTATTAATATTTATACCAATTTGAAATATTTACTTGAAAAATCATGAAAGCATGTGGTCCAGCGTGTGGGGGATTAACGGATCGTTGCGAGGTGCATGCGGTCCAGCGAGAGGGGACTCGCGTCTCGTGGTGGGACTAGCGGCGCGTCTTTCGCGTTTAACTTATGAAATAGTATAATGAAGTAGTATAGCATGAACTTACAATTACGTGTGTGTTGCCGGTGCTGTAGGCGAGCGCGGCAAGTTGCCTGAACCCAGGGATTGATGACCGAAGTGCGAAAAGGCTCATGTGTGGAATGAGTGGCAGGCGCTACGCACGACGTTACACTTAGAAGCAGATAAGTATAATGCAATGCATAGAACATTACAAATAACTTACCTTGAAACGTTGAAATGAGGTGGGCTCTCGCGTTGCATGAAGCATTAGAACTCTCGGTTTATATATAAACTTAGAATTATTGTGAACGCAATTGTCTACACTTTCGAAAATACTGTTAACACGTTGAGTGCTACGCCGATCTTGCTATACATCTCTCTCAGGCGGCAGCGCGTGAGCACTTGATGCTGAACGCTTGACTGATGGGTATAAACAAACGATAACTTTGATACGTTGTATCTGTTTCGCTTGGACTGTTGAAATGATATAAGCAATGCATTTACATACAATGCATAAACATAAGGTAATGGAATGGGGAATGCCAGAGAGGCGAAAGAGCAAATACAAGATGAGAGTCATCGTGATAGAGCCACCGGAGTATAAAGACCTGTTGTAGCAGAGAGAATTCAGTTTTATTGTGACTATTTTGAAAAAGTTTTGGTATCCATCAGCTAAAAATGTTGAGAAGACGAACAGATAGTGTCTCGTCGAGAGAGCTATTTGTACCACGCAAATGTCGGCGTATAATACCACTACCATCTTCAGACAGTGACAATTCATCTAGTAGTTCACTAAGGAATACTGAAACAAGTGATTAAAATGATTAGTTTGATCCGCGAGGCAACCAGCCAAACATTATACCTTTCTCAAGTCCCCATGGTGCCAAACGCGCTCATGAGGAAATGCAAAATTGTAGCACAATGGAAGATTTTTACATCCTCTGTGTGACGGATAAACTATTTCAACATATAAAGGAACAAACAAATATTTATGCGACACAAAGAACAATCGCTTCCAAACGTGTTGAAAAGTGGGTGCCAACAGATAAGGACGAAATAAAGAGGTTTTCTGGAGTAGTTTTGTGGATGGGAATGGAAAAGCTGCCATCTTTGTATCTGTATTGGTGTAAGGATACATTGTTTATTCAAACATTCCCGCGGAAAGTTATGAGTAGAGACAGATTTCAAATTCTGTTGAGAATGTTGCACTTTGCCGACAAAAATACTTAAATTGTGCTGTGATAATCATTACACATATAATCTTTGCATTTACACCGGCAAATCATTGGATAAAAGAAATACAGCACCCACAAATGTTGTCATGAATTTATGTGAAAATGAATTTCAGAAAGGCAATCCTTTATATACGGATAATTATTATACGATTGAGGATTTAGCAAACAAACTAATAACAAAAAGTACGCATTTGGTTGGTACTCTTCGACCAAACCGAAGAGGCAATCCAAGTAAAGTTGTGATAGCCAAACTGTGACGCGGAGGTGTCATTGTACAAGAGAACAGTAGAGGGATTACAATCATGAAATGGAAAGTCACGAGGGACGTTATAGTTTTTTCGATCAAGCATTCTGACGAAATGAAAACTGCAATAACAAGAACAGGGGTATCCTACAAACCAAAAATTATTATTGATTATAATAAAGGTAAAACAGCGATTAATCTGTCTGATCGAATGAGTGCTTACAGCAGTCCACTTAGAAGGTCACTAAAGTGGTATAGAAAACTGGCATTCGACCTTCTTTTGAATATTGCCGTCTTTAATGCGTTACATATGTTCCAAAATGTAACAGGAAGAAAGATGTCAATTACAACATTCTGAAAACAATTGGTAAATGCTCTCACACGACATTCACATGAGGAAACGCCAATTAGGGCCTATACAAGTAGACGAATTCACAAATTTCATAAGAAGGAAGGAATGGCGCGTGAAGTACGAAAATATTGTGTTGAATGTTACAGCACAAACACAAAAATGTTCGGACGCCAGTTAGCGAAGAGAATGACAAAGAAAGTTACTACATACTATAATATGTGCAAATCACAACCACATCTTTGTTTTAAATGTTTTAATATACTTCATTAAATATTAGCATAAATTTTTTAATTGTTATTAATAATTTAACCCTTTACAATGCCGGTCTCATGCACCGATGTCGATCATACAAGAAGTTCGCTGTCAGTCCCTAAAATCCACGTTGTCCAAACGAAAAGTCGATTGTCAATCCCTGGGGACTGACGCCGCCTGAACGGAAAGGTCATCGTCAGTCCCTGGGGACTGACTTGGCACTCAACGTGTTATGCCCGGTAAAAATATTGTAATCGACGGAATCATGGTTCCATGGCGAGGACGTCACAGTTTTTGCCAATATATCCCAGGAAAGCGGAATAAATATGATATAAAACTTTGTAAACTATGTCTTCCGGAAGGATACACGCATATCATTCTTATTTACGCCGGAAATAATGCAACCTGAATAGTGAAAGCACATGCGCATGCTGTAGTTATGACGTTAGAGGGTGAATTATTATTTGAAAGCCGCGTATTATACGCAAATAATTTATATACTTGTGTCCCTTTGGCTGAGAAACTTCTGCAAAAAGTAGCATTTATTTGGTACAGTAACAATTAATACAAAATTTCTTCTGCTGCAAGCCTTATGTATTTTCAAAATTGGAGGGGCTTTAAATCTTTATGTGGATGGATAAGAGTGGGTATGCATGCTAGCCACTTCTGAAAACCACAAATGTGTTAATGTTCAGGGTAGTAATAATAAGTTAAAGCCGGACACAGTGTTCCTTTATAACAAAGCTGAGAAGGGGTTTGACCATCCGACCAGATGTCTTCTTATCACAGTTGATTACGCAGAACAGTAAAGTGGTATAGAAAAATAGTTATCGATTTAGTATGCGGGACTTCTCTCGTCAATGCCTGCTATATACATAGAAAATGGAGTACCACAGGTATGAAAATATTAAACATCCGTTTAATCATCATACATCCGAAAAAATTATTGATTATCTCCTCAGTACAGTGGATCGTCGCAGTGAACAAACGTCATCTGAAACTGAAGCAGTGCCCAAGAAACATACATATTTTTTGCGGTCGTTCCAAGGACGCGTGAGAAAAATGAGATAACGATGTAAAGAATGTTATAGGCGTATGTCTAGAATTAATGGTAGCCAGTATGCCACGAATAAGACGATAAAAGTAAAAATCTGTTTTAACCGATGTAAGGGCCAACCGGAACTCTACCCAACATGTTTTGAAAAATTACATAAAAAAATTAAATAATTATGTTAGGTTTATAATATTAATTTGTTATGTTTTAAACATTAATTATATAATTAATGTTAAATATTAATTATAATGTCCGTTTATAATGCTGAGAATCGAAGAATAAACCTACTTTGTACTATCTACTTTGTGAAACATAAGTTCGACCCATCGTGGTACACGCCGGTCCACGAAATAGACGCGTGTGACCCACCGGAGGTGCACACTGCCTCACGGAACAGACACGTGTAACCTGTTAGTGATGCACGCCGGCGTCAACGAGCTAAACGTAGAAATTAGATGTGCCATCGCATTGCGTGGAGCATTAGATCACTACAGCTTTGACAAGCAGATAACATGAAACCCCAGCCCGGTGCAAGGAACAATTGAATTTACATTTGTTTGAAGTGTAGTAGCTGGTAAAGATAATGTGATACATAGAACATTACAACATTCTTGCTTTCGAATGTTGAAATGAGACACTCCACCACACAGCATGTAGCCTTTGAACTCTATTTCTTATAGACGTAGACACTATGTAACGCCAGCCCGATGCATTTATCTGTAGAATTCGCATTCTTTTGAAGTGTAGAAACAGATCAACAAAATGCAAAGCGTACAAATTTACAGTTAACTTATTTTGAATCGTTGAAATGGTTTGCGCCATCGCATTGCATGCAGAAATAGAACACCATTGCTTTGACACACGAACACTATAAACTGCCATCCTGTTGCATTGAACTGTATAACTGTCATTCTTTTCAAGAGTTCCAGCAAATAAGCATAGTGCTATGCATTGAGGATTCTAGCTTACATTCTTCGAAACGTTGAAATGAGATGCGCCATCGCATTGCATGGAGCCTTAGAACTTCATTGCCTTGAAGCCCAGACCCTTTAAAGGTCCATCATGTTGAATGGAGCTGCAGAATTCACATTCTGATGAAATGTAGAAGAAGATAAGCATAGTGCTATGAATAGAAGATTACACTTTCTCTGAAACGTTGACATGGGATGCGACCTCGCATTGCGTGGAGCAGTATAATTCTATTGCTTTTACACGCAGACACTATGAAGCGCTATCCCGTTTCAAGGAACTGTAGAGTTCACATTCCTTTGATTTGTTGTAGCATACAAGCATAATGTTGTTGAAGGATAATTAAATTATCTTAATCTAAATGGTAATCAATAATTCATGTTTAAAATGTAATGTACATGTAATATTCTGAATTGCGAGCGAGACCGAATGTACGGAATTAATGAGTTTTTCGTGCGAATGTTTTAAAACGATGAAGCTGTTGTTTATTTGCTGTCTATGGAGTTATATCGAAGTTGAAAAGAACTATTTAATGATTTACAAAATCTTGTAATTGTCTTTAATTAATAAGTTTCCTACAATTTTAGGAGCTCAGGCGTGGTAATTATCAACAAGACATTCAAGAATTAAATCGGATACGTTCTAAATATTGGAATATGATCGAGTATTTGAAGACAGAACGTCGGAGAAAATTCCGTGACGGTATAGAACGTTCGAGAAGTCATTCATGCGACGCGGGTGCAGATTTGAGAGATAGCGTGAGAACGAAAATTAAACGAGTAGAGACAATTCGAGTTTAAACGCGAGTGTCAAGTGAAAATTTTCGAATGAAAAATTTGTGTAAAATCACAGTTACTGCGTTAAAGGAGGTATTAATGGAGCATAAACCACCTACTGCTGGTTCGAAAGCTGAATTAATTTCCCGTTTGATGGATGTTGACCCAGACAGAACGTGGATAGATAACAAGCTGAAAGAAGTTCGTGAAGATAATGAAGGGACTTGTACTGGTGTATCATCAAACGTGGAGTCAGCAATGAGTCTACAGCAACGAGAAATTAGTTTTTTTTTAAGGAAAAAGAATTAGCAGGAAGTGAGTTAGTCATGTTGCGCCTTGAGTTAGATGCAATACGAAGGAAATTACAGGTTGAGAAAAATTTGGAAAATGAGCAGCGAAGATCGACGCGTAATTTTGAAGGCGAACAATTTGATGTTGCTAGTGGCAGTGACAATATCTTGGCATTGAATAATGACAATGAGTGTAATGTTTTATCTCAATTTAGTCAGCCGCAAACGAATATTTCGGTAGTTGTACATTTACATGGTAAATTTGATGGCAAATCTGGTGATAGTAAAATTTGGAAGAAACAGATAAAATTGTTGAAGACGACATATAAATTGGAAGATGACGTTGCACTATTACTTATCGGTATGCGACTGAAAGGAAAAGCAACCGACTGCTGGCAGAGCTAAGAGTTACGTTTTATCATCCACAAAGTAAAATTGAAATAAGGTAGAAATTTGAAGAGCAATTATGAAAGAGGAACCAGACATTTCATGAATATTTGCACGAGATCATTCTTGGAAATCGAGTACCAATCAATGACGATGAAATGCTTGAATATCTGATTGACGGCATCCCAGATTAAATGCTCCGGAACCAGGCGCGTATTCAACAGTTTACAACAACCAATCAACTTTCGAAAGCGTTTGAAAAGGTAATTCTTCGAGATCAAGGTTTGTCGAGTGTACAAATGTCAACAAAGTTTGAAAAGTGTGAAGACAATTTCGATAGAAATGAACGAAAAGAGGTGGTAAATGTGGGTAAGATAAAAGAGTTCACCTGTAATATTGTACGATGTTATAATTGTGGTGGGCATGATCATATTAGCATGAATTGTCCAACGAAACATCGCGGTGTAAACTGTTTTATTTGTCAAGAACGTGGACATATTGCGTCGAAATGTCCCAAAAAATCTAAAGCGAGTGAAGAGAGCTGCGCGACATTAAGAGTATCGTACCGAAAGTATCTCAAAAATGTATTACTTAATAGATACGAGATCGAAGCATTAATAGATTCAGGAAGTGATTCTAGTTTAATTCGCCCAGACGAGTATATTAAGCTTGGTTTTCTGCAATTACGACGCAATTGCATTTCGATGGTATAGATTCAAAAAATGATACGACATTTGGTGAATTTCAAGTAGAAATTACCATAGATGGGCACTCATATCCGACTTGTAGACAAGTAATCTCCGACACCATTGTTGGGCACAAGCTGTTGATAGGAATGAATTTCTTAAATGTAACCGATGTTAGCATTAGAGGTGGTAAAGTAAACTTTCGTCCATTACCAAAAGTAACACGCAAAATTGTTGATAAAGAAAATATTGTACCGGAAATATTTAAAATAGATGTAACGAGTGACGTGTTAGAAGTAGATTAGCGAGTGGCAATAGAATATCGTGTTAGTAATTACAAACCGAGTGAAACCTTTGAACCTGAAATTGCAATGAAATTAATATTGAAAGGCGAAGAGTCTATATATCAATCGACGAAACGATTGTCAGCGTCGCAAAAAGAGATTGTTAATGTGCAGATAGAATACTGGATTATGGCTGGAGCCGCTTAGTTATCTACTTCTGATTATGCGAGTCCGGTTATTCGCGTTCGGAAGAAAAATGATTCGATTAGATTATGTGTGGATTATCGACAAATTAATAAGAAGATTATTAAATATAGATATCCGTTACAATTGATTAAAGATCAATTAGATTAGATAGAAAGTATACAGCATTTATTGTACCAGATGGTCATTATGAATTCTTACGAGTTCTTTTTGGTCTATGTAATTCTCCAGCAGTTTTTCAAAGATTTATAAATACCATATTTAGAGATCTTATCCGCGAAAGAACAGATTTAGCATACATGGATGGTCTGATTATTTCATCAAATGATATTGAACGTGGGATAAAAAATCTTAAAAGGGTTTTAATTGTAGCGAGCGAAGCCGGTTTAATATTCAGTTGGGAAGAATGTTGTTTTGTGCAAACTTCTGTCGGATTCCTCGGGCATGTAATCTACAATGGTTGTGTTCGCCCCTCACTAAAACTGATGCAGTCCGAAGATTTCCAGAGCCGACAAATGTTAAACAAGTACAAAGTTTACTTGGACTTATCGGGTGTTTTCGTAAATTTATTCGTGAATACCCTGTAATTGCGCAATATTTGTTTAACCTACTGCAAGCGAATACTAAATTCTGTTTTGGAGCTACTGAAAAGGAAGCATTCATACGACATAAACTTTTATTGAGTGAGAAATCAATGTTGAATTTATATTAAGTAGAAGTAGAGATGGAGTTGCATACAGATGCTTCTGCGTTAGGGTACGGAGCGATTTTACTTCAAAGAAATAACGAAGATCAACCTTTTAACCCTGTATATTATTTTCTAGAGATAAGGCAACTTCTGCTGAATCTAAATACAGTAGCTATGAGTTTGAGGTTTTAGCAATAGTAAACGCGTTAAAGAAATTAGAAATTCATTTATTAGGAATTTCGTTTGTTATTGCTATTGATTGCCGAGCTTTTACTCTTACAATGAATAAGAAAGATGTTTGTTTGTGAGTTACGCGATGGGCATTGTCGTCAGAAGAATTTGATTACCGGATAGAGCATCGTCCAGGGAAGAACATGATACATGTTGATGCACTTAGTTGAAATCCCCCACCTACGAATTTCCTAATCGATGAATCTGATGCAAGTCTTACAACACATTTGTGGAAAGCACAGGAAGAAGATGAGACTGTAATGAAACTTCGAGATTTAATACTTCAAAACAAGACGAATGATTATGTTCTACGGGGAAATTTTCTGTACAGAAAGTCTGGAGGTGATATTCAACTAGTAGTACCATGTCGGATGCAGTTACATGAAATAAGGCAAGCTCATGAGTGTGGACATTTTTCTGTGGTCAAGCCTGAAGCTATCGTACGTAAAGATTATTGGATTCCAAATCTTCGGTAATAAGTTGAAAAGGTGGTAAGAAATTGCGTTGCATGCATCTTAGCCGAAAAGATGCAGGGGAAACAGGAGTGTCATTTCAATCCAACTGGACAGGGGAATATTCCTTTTGATATATTTCATATCGATCATCTGGGATCGCTGCCATCAACAAAAAGACGTATCAGTACATATTTATAATGGTAAATGCTTTTACAAAATTTACATGGCTTTATGTCGCAAAATCTACTACTACAGCTGAAGTTTTGTCACGCCTGAAGAAGCAAGCGACTGTTTTCTGTAATCCGCGTCGAATTATTTCTGATAGGGGAACGGCTTTCACAGCAAATGATTTCAAGCAATATTCTCAAGAAGAAAATATAGAACATGTTTCAACTACAACAGGAAATTCTAGAGCTAATGGTCAAGTTGAACGTCGTAATAGAACATTCATACTGTTGTCAGCAAAATTAGCTGCACCTAAGCCCTGTGATTGATGAAAGTGTTTAGAAGTAGATCAACAATGTTTGAAATCAACAGTACATCGACGTATTGGTGCGTCACCATTTCATCTTCTCTCTGGGACACATTCACGCCTTGTAGAACATCTTGACATCCGAGACATACTTGCAAAGGAATGGATCGCACGTTTTCAAGATAAACGAGATGAACTGCGACTCAAGCAAGTAAAAATATATCCAGGATCCAACAAGAGAATAGGCGAACTTTTGACAAGAGTAGACAAGAAGCTAGAATTTATCGTGAAGGACATTTAGTAGCAATTAAACGTATGCAACAGAGTCCTGGTCTAAATATACCTCATAAATATTTTGAACCGTATGAAGTTGCACGAGTTTTACGCAATCAACGATTTGTAGTTTGAAAGGTAGGGGAAGGAGAAGGAACGCTACAAACATCTATGTCAGCAAATACTATGAAATTATGGATCGAAGGAATCTATGATATTTATCTGAAATCGAAGACGATATGAATGAAGACATTCGGGCCGAATGTTCATGCAGGACGGCTGAGTGAAGGATAAAGAAATTATCTTAATTTAAAAGCTAATCAATAATTCAAGTTTCAAATGTTAGGTGCGTGGAATATTCTAGAATGCGAGCGGGAGCGAATGTGCGGTATAAATGAGATTTCCTGTGTGTTTTAAAACGATGAAGCAGTTGTTCATTAGCAGTCCTTGGAGTAATATCTCAGTTGAAAGAAACTATTTAATGATTTACAAAATCTTGTAGTTGTCTTCAATTAATGAGTTTTCTACATTATGCATAGAAGATTACTGCTTACATACTTTGAGAACTTGACATGAAATGCGCTATCGCTTTGCATGGAGCATTAAAACTCTACTGCTTTGACAAGCTGACACTATGAAGCGGCATCCCGTTGCATGGAACTGTAGAATCCTCATTCTCTTGAAGTGCAGAAGCAAATAAGCATAATGCTATCCATAGAAGATTACAGCTTATTTATTTCGAATTATTGAAATCAGGTGGGCCATTGCAATGAATGGTGCTTTATTTACTTTCTCTTAAAATGTAGAAGCAGGTAAGCATTATGCTATGCATCGAAGTATACCGCTTACTTACCTCGAAACGATGAAATGCTATGCGCCATCGCATTGCATAGAGCATTAGCACTCTTCTGTTTTGACACACAGACACCATGAAGCTCCATTCCATTGCATGGAACTGTACAATTCATATTCGTTTGAAGACCTGAAGCTGCTAAGACATTGACAGCCGTTCCCACGATAACGCGGGTTTTTGAGTATGTCACTTGAGCGCCGGCCTCGCGAAAACGCTGATTTCTGTGTCTGACGCTTGTGCGCTGATCCTATCATGATGTGCAATTTTTTGCTGGTTTGAGTATCTTGTACATCGATTTGTATGTACTGGCCATGGTTATGTCGATCTTCATTTTTTATGCCCAAAACATAAAACTTATGCGATAGTTTAGAAACGATCAAAGTAAGAATTATTCAAGTATAAGTAGAATTAAATAGGGGTGTTCCTGAGTCTTTACTGCATTTCGGATTGAAAACTGGAGATTATACATGCAAAAGAATGGCTGTAGTTTTAGTATCGGCGTGGAAGACGAAACAGAATGTCGTACACATGGTTTCCACGATACATTCGGGAGAATTAATGAAAACAAATAAAATACACAGGAAAACTAAACAAGAACTTGCAAAACCTTATTCCGTTATAGAATATAATAAATATATGATGGGTGCAGATTTGGCAGATAATTATTTATCATATTATTCCATCGTGAGAAAAACAGTGAAGCGAACAAAGAAGACAGTCTCATTTCTTTTAAAGTGCGCACTGTTTATTGCATTTAGATTATATATTGAATTGAATGGCAACATGATAGAATATAAATTGTCGAATACTGAAGTGTAGAAGAAGAACATCATAATTCTCTTTAAACGTTGAAACGATATGTACCATCACATTATATGGATCAGTGGAAGTCTCTTTATTTCATGCGCATTAACATCCCGATGCATGGATCTGTAGAATTCACATACTTTCGAAGTGTGGAAGCAGATAAGCATAATGTTATGTATAGAAGATTACAGCTTACTTACTTTGATACATTGAAATGAAATGCGCCATCGCATTGCATTGAGCATTAGATCTGTATTGCTTTGACAATGCTTTGACGTGCTTTAACGTGCTTTGACACGCAGCCACCTTAAAACGCCATTGAATTATATGGAACAGTATATTTTATATTCGCGTGAAGAGCTGAAGCAGATACACATAATGATGTGCATAGAAGATGACAGCTTATTTAAATTGAAACGTTGAAATGAGATGCGACACCGCATTGCATGGAGCAGCAGAACTGCGTTTTCGTAATTACGTTATGCAAAAATCATAAATCCCCATCTGGCATGGAACTATAGAATTCACATTCTCTTGAAATGTAGAAGCACTCAACAATATTGTTATGCATAGAAGATTATAACTTACTTACATTGAAAGGCCGAAATGAGAGGTGCCATTGCATTGCATGGACCACTACAGCTCAACTGCTTTGATACGCAGATAGTGTGAACTGCCCCCCCCCCCCGTTGCATCAAACTGTAGAATTATCAATCTTCTGAAATGAAAAAGCATATAAGCATAATGCTGTGTATAGAATATTAGAGTTTACTTACTTCGAAACGTTGAAATGAGGTGCGGTATCGCATTGCATGGAGCAGTAGAAGTCTACTGCTTTGGCATGCAGACACTGTGAAACGCGATCGCTTTACATGAAATATTCGTAATGTAATTCCTCTGAGGAGGAGCAGCAGACGAGTATAATGCATTGCATAGGGCATTACTACTTACTTGCTTTGAAACTTTGGAATAAAATGTATCATCGCGATACATGGAGCATTAGAACTCTATTGCATCGATACTTATGAATCCCATGAATCATACAATTGCATGCAATGTGATGGCGTTTCGTAGTGTCTGCGTGCCAATGCATGAAAGTTCTAATACTTCATGCAGTGCTACAGCCCATCTCTCTTCAACGATTTAAGGAAACTTATTTGTAATGTTCTATGCATTGCATTATGCTTATCTGCTTCTGCTCTGGAAAACAATATGAGTTCTACAAATTCATGCAACGGGATAGTCTTCTAAGTGTAAAGTCGTGCGTAGCGCCTGCCACCCATTCCACACATGAGCCTTCTCGCACTCCCAGCATCAACCCTTGAACTCAGGCAACCTGCCACACTCGTCTGCAGAATCGGCAACCGGCAGCGTTCACGCGACCCAACTTGCACGCGCTCACACACTCCAAGTACCGCTGTGTCACTCGAACCGACCAGTATACGTGGTTCGTTCACACCAGGCATCGCTGTTTCACTCTCATCGACGAGCACTACTGCCTCAGTCGAACTAACGAGTATATCTGCCTCGCTCGCATCAAAGATGTACACCCTCGTCTACCTCGCACCGGTGATTTCGTCCTGCTGAAAGGCGCAGTCGCAGCCCATCACCTCAATGGGAACTCCTTCAATTCAGGGATCCGACTTTACCAGAACCTGTATTCTACTTATAAGCCTCTTACATACATATAAATACTATATCCGGACTAATGTATTGCTGCATATGAGAATTCATAAATCCAAGTTACACACATTAAGCCGCATGCTCCTCGCAACGATCCGTTAATCCCCCACTAGCTGGACCACATGCTTTGATGATTTTTCAAGTAAATATTTCAAATTAGTATAAATATTAATACATATTTTATATTTTAGTTGTTTCTAAATACGATAACTCCTTAAGATACTCCATTACATTTGAAATCCTATCAAATTTTATATCATTTCATGATGTTTTAATTAAATATTTGAAATTGGTTTATGTAATTACACTTATCATATATTTTAATTACGTAAAAATAGATCATCCCTTCTAGATAAAAATAAATATCTATATATTGTATAAGTCGATTATTTATTTGCTTGCCCCAGTTCGCTCTGTTTCCATCGAGGCTCGCAAATCCCTCTTCGTTATTCTTGTAATTCGTACTTTGGAATGTATGTAGTACGCATTGACAGTCCGACGCTGAAAATATCTCAACCAATTCTGCTTTACGCAATTAGCAGATATACAACCTCCTATCAACATTATGTCTACTTTTGATTTGGTTCAGTTCTCAAAGTATGTATAGTCTTCCTTCGGATTCGTCGCGATTAGGTCGTTTCTTACAGCCATTTTGATGATCTCTTCCTCTCTATGGTTGTTCTTCTTACTACCCCAAATTACCGATCTTCGGTTCAGGTCACCTGCGATTATTATTCTGTTTGCTTTCTCTACCTTTTCTATGCTGACCTCAATTTGGTTTATATATTCTTCGATTTCTTCCCGTTCCTGTTCGGCGAGAAGTAGCAGCTTATAGCTTTTGTTCCTTCGATCATTGCATGAACGATTCCGGTCGAGGAGTATATGGTGCCATATGTGAATCATTTTCGATTAACGCCTGTTATACATATCGCAGCGTCACCGTTCGCGCCTACAGTCAGTAATCTTCCATCTTGTGTGCTTCTGATATTATTACCACGTCAGTCTCTTGATCATTCGCATTTGCTCCATGCTATCTTGCGCGATTCGGCATCTGTTCAGATCGATTTGCAGGACTTTCAACTCCATATTCGTTTCTCGATCTTTTCTACTAACACCTCCCTATAGGCCGGACAATTAAAGCTCCGGCAACCTGTGTGACATACGGATTGCACCTTCCTGCCTCGCTACCGATGATACATTTCGATTTATTTGCGATGCAACCGAACATCGTATAAATCGGGGACCCGCATCTTCGGCATGAGACATAGAAACGAGATACGATGTCGCGATTTATGAAGAATAAGAACTCTATTGCTTCGATACGTAGACATCTGGAAACGCTATTCCGTAGCAAGCAATTGTGGGATTTGAATTCCTCTGAAGTGCTGACGAGAATATACATAACGCGTTGTATTGAATATTATATCTTATCATGAAACATAGAATTGTGATTTGTTATCGCGTTTTATAAAGGATTAGGACTCCATTGCATCGATACGTAGACATCCGGAAACGCTATTCCGTAGCAAGGAAGAGTTGCATTTCCATTCTTTTGAAGTGTTGACAAGCTATACAGGACGCGTTGCATTGATATCACATCTTATCATGAAACATAGAAATGAGATGCGATATAGCGTTTTAAGAAGTATTTGAACTCTATTGCTTCGACACGTAGACATCTGAAATCGCATTTCCTAGGAAGGATGTGGTGCATTTACATTCTTTTGAAGTGTAGACGAGGTATACATAACACTTCGCAATGAATAATATATCTTATCATGAGACATAGAGGTGAGATGCGATATCCCGTTTTAAGAATCATTAGAACTCTATTGCTTCGATAAGTAGACATATGGGAACGTAATTTCCTAAAAGGAAGTGTCGCATTTACATTCTTTTGAAGCGAATAGGAGGTATACATAACACTCCACAATGAATATTATATCCTATCATGAGACATAGAAATGAGATGCGATACCCCGTTTTAAGAAGCATTAGAACTTTATTGCTTCGATACGTAGATATCTGCAAAAGCCTAGCAAGGAAGTGTCGCCTTTTGTGACGTCAGGCGTACCGCCTGCCACCCTCATACGCTGCCCGCCACCCTCGACGGCCACAGATCAGCATCCGCATCTCCTCCAGCATCCTGATCCCCTACACGCTGGCAACCCGCATACTCGCCGCCACGGAACGTGGAGGCGACGCCACACATACGCGAGGGAGGATTCCACCCCACGCTACGAGGATGAGGAGAGCTGCGACGCCTACGAACTGGATTCTCCTGCAATCACGTATCCGTACACGCTATTTTCGTACCGACGATATTAGGGTAAGCACACTACACACTCATGTACATACATAAACCACAGTCACATCGAAATAAGCAAAGATCTGTAAACATGTATTTATAAATGCGATATAGATTAAGACGCGCTCACGCTCGAGCTTGCGGCCCACGCGCATGGCTCACCGCGTAACGCGGGCGACCCCACCACGAGCAGTCTCCCCGCTCTCCGCCCATGCGCCGTCCTCACTCTGGCGCCCAGCGACTCGCGCGCCGCGCGACCCGAGGAGGTCGCGGACCCGCGGATCCGACATCAGTATCATTCTTCGATCCGAAAAGAGCAATTGGCTCTCAGGCATACGAGCCCGCAGCTCAATGCACCGAACTCATTCGCATCTCCCATATTGGAGTCTTTATTTTATTCAACTTCCATTTCTCTTATTATACATTACGTAGTAACTTAGATTTAGTGTATTAGGGTATTCAAGTAAGAATATATCTTAGTTTATAACAAGTCAAAGTGTTTATTCTGTTTCAATTACAAATTCCTTTTACATTCCATTCCACGGGTACGCTCGCGATTAGTTACTATTTCTATTTAACCATCCTCAACGGTTTTATGGCTGGACGGTTAGAGCGAACCAACGTTTAGCCGCTCTTACTTTATTTCTGTTGTGTCAAGGTATATTGCGCCTAGGTGGATCCGGTAAGCTAGAGCGAACAAGCGCTTACCCGTGCCGTGCTTTACCGAAGTGCAAGGACTTTCGATGAGCTTCGATTCTCGGGTAAAGCGTACACGACGCGCGGGGAGGAAGGAATTCATCCGTCGGCTTGCGCGTGAATACGTGGGTGGTGCACCCAAATATCCGGACCGCCGCAGAGCTCTTCCGTATCCTGCCAAGGAAGTCTTCGCCGCCGTACGTCCCGTACGAGCCTCCGAGCGCCCGATTCCAGCTTCAATACCGGTTAGCCGGGATCTGCCTACCTGGCGCCTGATTCCAGTCTCCATTCCGCCGTTCCAGCCGTACGCCACCGGGTCACCGAACCTCGGCGCCTACGCTACCTGGACTGAGAAAGAAGTCAATGAATCAAGAGCATCGAAAGGTAAGTTGCACGTCTTTGTACCCGGTAAATCGAGTCTTGTCTGCCGACGAACCCAGCTCCGCGCAATTCGCGTCGATTTTGGGAACGGCTACGATAAGTGTCCACGTGACGAGCGCTTTCGCGACTTCAGGGCGTGACACTTTAAATGAATGTAAATGCGTCACACCCTTCCTAGGAAATAGCGATTGCAGATGTCTGCGTATCGTAGCAATAGATTTCTAATGCTTCTTAAAACGCGATATCTCATCTCATTTCTATGTTTCGTGAAAAGATCTACTATTCTTTGCGAAGTGTCACGTATACCTCGTATTCACTTCAAAGGAATGTAAATGCGACACTTCCATGCTAGGAAATAGCGTTTGCAGATGTCTACGTATCGTAGCAATAGAGTTTTAATCCTTCTTAAAACGCGATATCGCATCTCACTTCTATGTTTCATGATAAGATATAATATTCATTGCGAAGTGTCATGTATACCTCGATTTCAATTCACAATAATGTAAATGCCACACTTCCTTGCTAGGAAATATTGTTTACAGATGTCTACGTATCGTAGAAATAGAGTTCTAATGCTTCTCAGAACGCGATGTCGTATTTCATTTGAATGTTTCGCAATGATTGTCATGTATACCTCGTATTCACTTCAAAAGAATGTAAATGTGACACTTCCTTGCTAGGAAACAGCGTTTCCAGATGACTACGTGTCGAAACAATAGAGATCTAATAATTCTTAAAACGCGATATCGCATCTCACTTCTATGTTTCATGATAAGATACAATATTCATTGCGAGGTGTCATGTATACCTCGTATTCACTTCAAATGAATGTAAATGAGACCCTTCCATGCTAGGAAATAGAGTTTGCAGATATCGACGTACCGAAGCAGGAGTGTTCTAATGCTTTTTAAATCGCGATTTCGCATGTCTTTTCCATATTTCGTGATAAGATATAATATTCGTTGCGAAATGTCATATATACCTCGCATTCACATCAAAAGAATGTAAATGCGGCTCTTCCTTGTTAGGAAATAGCGTTTGCAGATGTCTACATATCGTAGCAATAGAGTTCTAATGCTTCTTAAATCGCGATATCGCATCTCACATTTATGTTTCATGACAAGATATAATATTCATTGTGAAGTGTCAAGTATACCTCGTATGCACTTCAAAAGAATGTAAATGCGACACTTCCATGCTAGGAAATATCGTTTGCAGATGTCTACGAATCGTAGCAATAGAGTTCTAATGCTTCCTAAAACGCGATATCGCATCACACATCTATGTTTCATGATAAGATATAATATTCATTGCGAGGTGTCATGTATACCTCGTATTCACTTCAAATGAATGTAAATGAGACACTTCCATGCTAGGAAATAGAGTTTGCAGATATCGACGTATCGAAGCAGGAGTGTTCTAATGCTTTTTAAATCGCGATTTGGCATGTCTTTTCCATATTTCGTGATAAGATATAATATTCGTTGCGAAATGTCATATATACCTCGTATTCACATCAAAAGAATGTAAATGCGGCTCTTCCTTGTTAGGAAATAGCGTTTGCAGATGTCTACGTATCGTAGCAGTAGAGTTCTAATGCTTCTTAGAACGCGATGTCGTATTTCATTTCAGTGTTTCGTAATAAGATATTATATTCATTGTGTGATGTTATGTATACCTCGTATTCACTTCAATGGAATGTAAGTGCGACATTTCCTTGCTAGGAAATATTGTTTGCAGATGTCTACGTATCGTAGCAATTGAGTTCTAATGCTTCTTAAAACGCGATATCGCAACTTATTCCTATGTTTCATGTTAAGATATAATTTTGATTGCGAAGTGTCATGTATATCTCGTATTAACTTCAAAAGAATGTAAATGCGAAATTTCCATGCTAGGCAATAGCGTTTGCAGATGTCTACGTATCGTAGCAATAGAGTTCTAATGCTTCTTAAAACGCGATATCGCATCTCACTTCTATGTTTCATAATAAGATATAATATTCATTGCGAAGTGTCATGTATACCTCGTATTCACTTCAAAAGAATGTAAATGCGACACCTACATTGTAGGAAATAGCGTTTGCAGATGTCTACGTATCGTAGCAATAGAGTTCTAATGCTTCTCAAAACGTGATATCGCATCTCACTTCTATGTTTCATGATAAGATATAATATTCATTGTGAAGTGTCATGTATACCTCGTATTCACTTCAAAAGAATGTAAATGCGACAGTTACATGCTAGGAAATAGCGTTTGCAGATGTCTACGTATCGTAGCAATAGAGTTCTAATGCTTCTTAAAACGAGATGTCGCATTTCATTTCTATGTTTCGTGATAAGATATAATATTCATTGTGGAGTGTTATGTATACCTCGTATTCACTTCAAAAGAATGTAATTGCGACACTTCCCTGCTAGGAAGTAGAGTTTGCAGATGTCTACGTATCGTAGCAATAGAGTTCTAATGCTTCTCAAAACGCGATATAGCACCTCATTCCTATGTTTCACGATAAGATATAATATTCTTTGCGAAGTGTCATGTATATTTCGTATTCACTACAAAAGAATGTAGATGCGACACTTCCATGCTGGGAAATAGCGTTTGCAGATGTCTACATATCGTAGCAATAGAGTTCTAATGCTTCTTAAAACGCGATATCGCATCTCACTTCTATGTTTCATAATAAGATATAATATTCATTGCGAAGTGTCATGTATACCGCGTATTCACTTCAAAAGAATGTAAATGAGACACTTACATTCTAGGAAATAGCGTTTGCAGATGTCTACGTATCGTAGCAACAGAGTTCTAATGCTTCTCAAAACGTGATATCGCATCTCACTTCTATGTTTCGTGATAAGATATAATATTCATTGTGGAGTGTTATGTATACCTCGTATTCACTTCAAAAGAATGTAATTGCGACACTTCCCTGCTAGGAAGTAGAGTTTGCAGATGTCTACATATCGAAGCAATAGGGTTCTAATGCTTCCCAAAACGCGATGTCGCATCTCAGTTCTATGTTTCATGATCAGATATAATATTCATTGTGGAGTGTTATGTATAACTCGTATTCACTTCAAAAGAATGTAAATGGGACACATCCATGCCAGGAAATAGCGTTTGCAGATGTCTACCTAACGAAGCAATAGAGTACTAATGCTTCTTAAATCGCGATATCGCATCTCACATCTATGTTTCGAGGTAAGATACAATATTCATTTCGAAATGTCATGTATACCTCGTATTAACTTCAAAAGAATGTAAACGCGGCATTTCCATGCTAGGAAATAGCGTTTGCAGATGTCTACGAAGCGTAGTAATAGAGTTGTAATGCTTCTTATAACGCGATATCGCATCTCACTGCTATGTTACATGATAAGAAATAATATTCATTATGGAGTGTTATGTATACCTCGTATTCACTTCAAAAGAATGTAAATGCGACCCTTCCATGCTAGGAAATAGCCTTTGTAGATGATCGCCTATCATAGCAACAGAGTTCTAATGCTTCCTAAAACGCGATATCGCATCTCACTTTTATGGTTCATGATAACATGTAATATTCATTGCGAAGTGTCATGTATATCTCGTATTCACTTCAAATGAATGTAAATACGACCCTACCATGCTAGGAAATAGCGTTTGCAGATGTCTAAGTATCGTAGCAATAGTGTTCTAATGCTTCTTAAAACGAAATGTCGCATTCCATTTCTATGTTTCGTGATAAGATATAATATTCATTGTGGAGTGTTATGTATACCACGTATTCACTTCAAAAGAATGTAAATGCGACACTTCCTTGCTAGGAAATAACATTTGCAGAAGTCTACGTATCGTAGCAATAGAGTTCTAATGCTTCTTAGAACCCGATATCGCATCTCACTTCTATGTTTCATGATAAGATATAATATTCATTGCGAATTGTCATGTATACCTCGTATTCACTTCGAAAGAATGTAAATGCGACACTTACATTCTAGGAAATAGCGTTTGCAGATGTCTACGTATCGTAGCAACAGAGTTCTAATGCTTCTCAAAACGTGATATCCCATCTCACTTCTATGTTTCATGATAAGATATAATATTCATTGTGAAGTGTCATGTATACCTCGTATTCACTTCAAAAGAATGTAAATGCGACAGTTACATGCTAGGAAATAGCGTTTGCAGATGTCTACGTATCGTAGCAATAGATTTCTAATGCTTCTTATACGAGATGTCGCATTTCATTTCTATGTTTCGTGGTAAGATATAATATTCATTGTGGAGTGTTATGTATACCTCGTATTCACTTCAAAAGAATGTAATTGCGACACTTCCCTGCTAGGAAGTAGAGTTTGCAGATGTCTACGTATCGAAGCAATAGGGTTCTAATGCTTCCCAAAACGCGATGTCGCATCTCATTTCTATGTTTCGTGGTAAGATATAATATTCATTGTGGAGTGTTATGTATACCTCGTATTCACTTCAAAAGAATGTAATTGCGACACTTCCCTGCTAGGAAGTAGAGTTTGCAGATGTCTACCTAACGAAGCAATAGAGTACTAATGCTTCTTAAATCGCGATATCGCATCTCACTGCTATGTTTCATGATAAGAAATAATATTCATTATGGAGTGTTATGTATACCTCGTATTCACTTCAAAAGAATGTAAATGCGACCCTTCCATGCTAGGATGTAGCCTTTGTAGATGATCGCCTATCATAGCAACAGAGTTCTAATGCTTCCTAAAACGCGATATCGCATCTCACTTTTATGGTTCATGATAACATGTAATATTCATTGCGAAGTGTCATGTATATCTCATATTCACTTCAAATGAATGTAAATACGACCCTACCATGCTAGGAAATAGCGTTTGCAGATGTCTAAGCATCGTAGCAATAGTGTTCTAATGCTTCTTAAAACGAGATGTCGCATTCCATTTCTATGTTTCGTGATAGAATATAATATTCATTGTGGAGTGTTATGTATACCACGTATTCACTTCAAAAGAATGTAAATGCGACACTTCCTTGCTAGGAAATAACATTTGCAGAAGTCTACGTATCGTAGCAATAGAGTTCTAATGCTTTTTAGAACCCGATATCGCATCTCACTTCTATGTTTCATGATAAGATATAATATTCATTTTGGAGTGTCATGTATACCTCGTATTCACTTCAAAAGAATGTAAATGCGACAGTTACATGCTAGGAAATAGCGTTTGCAGATGTCTACGTATCGAAGCAATAGAGTTCTAATGCTTCTTAAAACGCGATATCGAATCTCACTTCTATGTTTCGAGATAAGATATAATATTCATTGCGAAGTGTCATGTGTACCTCGTATTAACTTCAAAAGAATGTAAATGCGACACTTCCATGCTAGGGAATAGCGTTTCCAGATGTCTACGTATCGTAGCAATAGAGTTCTAATGCTTCTCAAAACGCGATATAGCACCTCATTCCTATGTTTCATGATAAGGTATAATATTCATTGCGAAGTGTCGTGTATACCTCGTATTCACTTCAAAAGAATGTAACAGCGGCACGTACTCCCTGGGAAATAGCGTCTGCATATGTCTACGTATCGTAGCAATAGAGTTCTAATGCTTCTTAAAACGCGATATCGCATCTCATTTCTATGTTTCATGATAAGATATAATATTCATTGCGAAGTGTCATATATACCTCGTACTCATTTCAAAAGAAAGTAAATGTGACACTTCCTTGCTAGGAAAGAGCCTTTGCAGATGTCGCCGTATCAAAGCAATGGTGCTCTAATGCTTCTTAAATCGCGATACCGCGTCTCATTTCTATTTTTCGTGATAAGATATAATATTCATTCCGAAGTGCTGTGTATTGCTCGTCTACACTTCAAATGAATGTGAATGCGACATTTCTTTGCTGGGAAATAGCGTTTCCAGATTTCTACGTATCGAAGTAATGGAGTTCTAATGCTTCTTAAAACGCGATATCGCATCCCATTTCTATGTTTCATTATAAGATATAATATACATTGCGCAGTGCTGTGTATTGCTCGTCTACACTTCAAATGAATGTGAATGCGACACTTCTTTGCTAGGAAATAGCGTTTCCAGATGTCTACGTATCGAAGTAATGGAGTTCTAGTGATTCTTAAAACGCGATATCGCATCCCATTTCTATGTTTCATGATAAGATATGATATTCAATTTGGAGTGCTATGTATACCCCGTATTCACTTCACAAGAATGTAAATGCGACACTTTCTTGCTAGGGAATAGCGTATCCAGATGTCTACGTATCAAAACAAATGATTTCTGGTGCTTCTTAAAACGAGATGTCGCATCACACTTCTATGTTTCATGATAAGATATAATATTCATTGCGAAGTGCCATGTATACCTCGTAGTCACTTCAAAAGAATGTAAGTGCGACACTTTCTTGCTAGGAAATAGCGTGTGCAGCTCTCTACGTATTGAAACAATAGGGTTCTAGTGCTTCCTAAAACGAGATGTCGCATCTCACTCCTATGTGTCATGACAAGATATAATATTCATTGCGAAGTGTCATGTATACCTCGTATTCACTTCAAAAGAATGTAAATGCCACACTTCCCTGCTAGGAAATAGCGTTTGCAGATGTCTACGCATCGTAGCAATAGAGTTCTAATGCTTCTCAAAACGCGATATAGCACCTCATTCCTATGTTTCACGATAAGATATAATATTCTTTGCGAAGTGTCATGTATATTTCGTATTCACTACAAAAGAATGTAGATGCGACACTTCCATGCTGGGAAATAGCGTTTGCAGATGTCTACATATCGTAGCAATAGAGTTCCAATGCTTCTTAAAACGCGATATCGCATCTCACTTCTATGTTTCATAATAAGATATAATATTCATTGCGAAGTGTCATGTATACCTCGTATTCACTTCAAAAGAATGTAAATGCGACACTTACATTCTAGGAAATAGCGTTTGCAGATGTCTACGTATCGTAGCAACAGAGTTCTAATGCTTCTCAAAACGTGATATCGCATCTCACTTCTATGTTTCATGATAAGATATAATATTCATTGTGGAGTGTCATGTATACCTCGTATTCACTTCAAAAGAATGTAAATGCGACAGTTACATGCTAGGAAATAGCGTTTGCAGATGTCTACGTATCGTAGCAATAGAGTTCTAATGCTTCTTATACGAGATGTCGCACTTCATTTCTATGTTTCGTGATAAGATATAATATTCTTTCCGAAGTGTCATGAATATTTCGTATTCACTACAAAAGAATGTAAATGCGACACTTACATTCTAGGAAATAGCGTTTGCAGATGTCTACGTATCGTAGCAACAGAGTTCTAATGCTTCTCAAAACGTGATATCGCATCTCACTTCTATGTTTCATGATAAGATATAATATTCATTGCGAAGTGTCATGTATACCTGGTATTCACTTCAAAAGAAAGCAAATGTGACACTTCCTTGCTAGGAAATAGCATATCCAGTTGTCTACGTAACAAAACAATAGATTTCTAGTGCTTCCTAAAACGAGATATCGCATCTCAGTTCTATGTTTCGTGATAAGATATATTATCCATTGCGAAGTGTCATGTATACCTCGTATTCACTTCAAAAGGATGTAAATGCGACACTACCTTGCTAGGAAATTGCGTTTTCAAGTGTCTACGTATCGAAACAATAGAGTTCTAAAGCTTCTTAAAACGCAATACGCATCTCATTTCTATGTTTCATGATAAGATATAATATTCATTGCGATGTGTCATGTATGCCTCGTATTCACTTCAAATGAATGTAAATGCGGCACTTCCTTGCTTGGAAATAGCGTTTGCAGATGTCTACGTATTGTAGCAATAGAATTTTAATTCTTCTTAAAACGCGATATCGCATCTCATTTCTATGTTTCATGATAAGATATAATGTTCATTGTGGAGTGTCATGTATACCTCGTATTCACCTCAAAAGAATGTAAATGCGACATTTCCGTGCTAGGAAATAGCGTTGCCAGGTGTCTACGTGTCGAAGCAATAGAGTTCTAATGCTTCTTAAAACGCGATATGGCATCTCATTTCTATGTCTCACGATAAGATATTATATTCATTGCGAAGTGTTATGTACTCCTCGTCTACACTCCTAATGAATGTAAATGCGATACTTCCTTGCTAGGACATAGCGTCTGCAGCTGTCTACGTATCGTAGCAATGGAGTTCAAGTGCTACTTAAATCGCGATATCGCATATCATTTCTATGTTTCGTGATAAGGTATAATATTCATTTCATTGTTTCAAAGTAAGAATGCTGTAATCTATTATGCATAGCTCTATGCTTATCTGCTTTAAAACTTCATAAGAATGTAAGTTTTACAGCTCCATGCAACAGGATTGCACTTCGTTGTGTCTACATGTCGAGACAATAGAGTACTAATGCATTATACAATGACATGACTCGTCTCATTTCAACGTTTCGAATTAAGTAAGCTGTAATCTTCTATGAAAAGCATTGTAATTATCTGGTTCTACTCTACAATGGGATGTGAATTCTATAGATCCAAGCAACAGGAGGGCAGGCTCTCGACCATCCTACTGCCTGCCCTGATGCGGGTAAAGGATTCCCAGGGCCACTCAAACCGCGACCAATATCTATCTTATACTCTAACCGATTCATCGTTATGCGTTTTCCATTAAGCTTGCCGGGATCAGTGATATTGATTCGCTCAATCTAAATTGTTGTTTTCTTTTTAAGTTTCTCGATTTTTTTAGTTTCTCTCACGATATCGTCTATTTCGTTGTACCTTGCCCTTACAGTATGGTATATAATCTGTTGTTTGATATTTCTAGGATTTCCTCTTAATAAATGCAATGCTTCCACATATTTTCTTTCTCTTTCTCTTTAGTTACATTGTTGTTATTTTATGCTTTTCACCCTCCACATTCCCTCTCTACACCAGATAGACATAGATATAAACAATTAGAAGAATGATATTAAAAGGCTGTTAAATATGATGTTGCAATTATATATTTAAGGTCTGAAGATGTAGATGCAATTAATGTTCGATATTTTACGTGATCCAATCGACGTATCGAGTGAGGCTATGAAATATAAAAATCTTTTACTATTCTTCGACCCCTTTACATGTTAAATGAATGATTAGTTCTGCAAGACAAGAAGCCTGAATTAGTGAGATATCTAGGAACATAAGTAATTTGTAAGTAACACATCTTTTCTCTTTGAAATATTTGCCTTTGCATAGAATAGAACGTATAGATATAATTGCCTGTTTGTACACATTTCGGTCCAATTCTATTATAGCCTTTGAGCAGAAGTAATATTGATTATACTTGATTTTTGCAATAGTTCTTTGATTAACAGATTTTATTAACCTAGAATCATCATTTGACGAATGTATCAATCTACTTTGTAGCTCCATCAGTTTCTTTTTCTGCTCGCTACTTTCCATTTTCAGTTTCATATACTTATCCTTTATCACCATCATATATGTTGCGTAAAATTACAATAACTGTTTGTCCTCAAATTTTGCGGATATTTCAATTAAATTTCCTTTGATTAAATAAACGGAAATTAAAAAACAGTGGCACGTACCATTTCTTGGAAACGTTGTATCGTAATTTGCATCTGACTGTTTTGAAAGGCACGCACTTTACTTAATGTTTGCAATGATTCGGTTAGCGAAGTAAAGAAATATTCTACATCCGAAATTGTTGGCTCTTGTAATTCTAAAGCAAATATATTCATCTGTCGACATCGTGAACATTGTTTTCTGGCAAAATTCCAGAAAGACAAATATACTATAAGTAAAATAATAAACACCATAATATTAAATTTAACTCTGTTCATCGTTGCCTTGTTGGACACATCCATAACAATATACAGGGTGGGGCAGTAATAAGTAGCACCTCAGATATCCACGAAACTATAAGTTTCATAGAAGTTTTTGCTAATATAAAATTGCATAGTACAAAGGGCCCATCCGTTGATGAAAATAGTTTTTTTGTAAGTGGAGTTATGTTGGACATATGAAGGTTACCTTCATTTTTTAAAATGGATTGGTATGTCCATTCTTCCGTAATACGATAGAGCATTTTAAAGCAAGTTTAACGATCTGTAACATGAAGGCATTGAAGGTTACAAAAAGTAAAGAAAGGCGATAATACTCACGGTTTTGATAGTAAATGAAATATACGTATTGTAAACAGTGGTGGAAGGCGTAATACTTACCGTTTACTCCACTGTGAATAAACACTTTTCGAAGTTAAACACGATAAGATTAAACATGATAAGATTAGTATTGAAAAATCGGTTCGAATACGTTTGGTTAGGCTGTTCTTTGTGTCGTTCATTTTATAAGTACTGAGCTGCGGATTCCTGAGGACAGCTCACAAAATTGTTGAACTATGGAAGATTATCATTGTGAATTTGAATCAAAGGGTAATTAAATTCCATTAGATTGTAAACAGATCTCAATGTTCCATTTTAGATAGTAAGATTAAATACTCTTTACAAAACTACAAGAATGGATACATATCTTTCTGTTATTATTATTTCATAAAGAATTATAATTGCAATTATATAGTTCATTACGACAAAAAATATTTCTCAGAAAATTCTAAATATTAAATTAAAGAATCAAGTAAAACATTTTTAATAATTACGAATATGAAAAATACTTGAACATTCCAATAGAAAGATGTCTAAACAGGAGTTAGAAAAGTCAAACATTCAATTTCAATTCCAGAATTCATCTATAAGAGGTAAAATGTTTTGAAAGCTTTAATTACAGTCTTTAGTGCAAGCAGTTGGGCAGTATTTCAATTTTTAAGAAAATTGATGAAAGTCATCCATTTTGAAGTGGTCAGAATCTTTGTCGTTTGAGCAATAAGTGAATAACAAATAACTGCATAAATTCTAGGCTTAAAAACTTATGGATTAATTCCTATGCAGACTCGTTTATGAGCGAGTTACTAAATAATAATCCACACTAAGTAATCATTTTAAAACATAAACGATTACATCTCGCGAACTTTCAAAGATATCAGAAGCGTGAAAAGTATGTGGTTTATTAAAAACTCTTCTAAAAGAACGGACGAAGCCAATAGAAATCTTTGTTGAAGTAAGCAAGTTCTAAAGTTCTAAGCAACGCGATGGCCCTTATCTGCCTATGTTTCATAGCAAGTAAGTTCTGAATTTCTATGAATTCCGATGGAATTCCTCACTACTAACGTTTCAAAGTAAGTTCTCAAATTCTCAGTTCTACGTATAAAACTGTGTGTGTTCTATATATCTATGTAAAGTGATGGTTCCTATTAGTTGTGACGGAAACCTATATATAGTAAGTCAGGGAAGCTCGACAGGGTTAATTATCTAAATGCTTTAAGGTGTAAAACGTACTTTAATCTAAAGCGATCTATCGTTGCAAGGTATCCGCTCACGTACAACTTTTCTTGGGCGCCAGCTGCTCAGAAAGTAACAAAGGGATAGACTACACGACCCCGGGAACCCTGGGGCGGAACAACCCTTGAAACTTCGAAATGCTCCTCCTCTCGACTACGCCTAACCAAGTACACACACTCAGGTCGCGAGATACTGAAGTCACGGCATGTTTATTTATAGTCACGACGTGGGTTTAACTAACAAGGGCTACAGGAAACTACGCAACACGCCGCGAATTACCGGGTATCATAACTCGCTTCACGATATAAGATACAATATACAATATGCGACACAAGAAATGGGACGCATTAGCGAATAAGCTCTCACGTTCTCTTCTTCAGGTTCCTTGAACTCGCTGGTGGTTCTCGGGTTTCCTGCATCCTACTCGGGGCTTCTTGGTGGAGTGGGCTGTAGGCTTCGGTATTGTTCGGGTCCATCGATCAGTGGATTTCGGCGATTTCCTTTTCTCGCCCCCTTGGGTGTCCCTGAGGGGATCCTCCTGATCATTTAAATTGCGTAGCGCCTCGCGCACCGCGCTCCCATGGCCCACCTGCAGAGCCGCTGGACTTTTGACTCCTCTTTAGGGGGTTAAGAATAGTTGAAGACCTTCTCACATCCCAGAGCATTATAAAGCACAAAAGCAGATAAGCATAATGCGATGCATAGAGCTTTACAACCTTCTAACTTACATTCAACTGTTTATACGAAATGCGATATTTGCGGTGCATGAAGCATGACAAATTAAATGCTTCGGCACCTGGACATCTAGAAACGCTATCCCCGGGCAAGAAAGTGTAGGGTTCACACTCAATTCATGTGCAGAAGCAGATAAACATAACGCGATGCTATGAATATTACATCTTATCATGAAATATAGAAGTAACATGCGCAGCCGCGTTTTACGAAGCATTAGAACTCTATTGCTTCTAAACCTTCAGATATAGGAACGATATTCCGTAGCAAGGAAGTGCTGCATTTACATTCATTTGACGTGTAGAGGAGATATACATAACGCGTGAGCATTGAAATTACATCTTATCATGTGACTTAGAACTGATATGCGATATCGCGTTTTATAAAGAGTTAGAAATCCATTGCTTCGATGCCTAGACATCTAGAAACGCAATTACCTAGCCAACAAGTGTGGCATTTGCATTCTTTTGAAGTGTAGACGAGGTATACATAACACTTGGAAATTAATATTATCTCTTATCATGAAATATAGAAATGAGATGCGATATCGCGTTTTAAGAAGCATTAGAACTCAATTGCTTCCATATGTAAACATCTGGAAACGCTATTTCCTAGCTATGGAAGTGTCACATTTACATTCATTTGAAGTGTATACGACGTATACATAACACTTCGCAATGAATATTATATCTCATCATGAAACATAGAACTGCGATGCTATATCGCGTTTAAAGAAGCATTAGAACTACATTGCTTCAATACGTAGACATCTGGAAACGCATTTCCTGGCAAGGAAGTGTGGCATTTACGTTCTTTTGAAATGTAGACGAGGTATACATAACAATTCGCAATGAATATCATATCTTGTCATGAAACATAGTATTGAGATGCGACATCGCTTTTAAAGAATTATTAGAATTCTATTGCTTCGATACCTAGAAATCTGGAATCGCTTGTTCCGGGCAAAGAAGTGTGGTATTTACATTCTTTTGAAGTGTAGAGGAGGTATACATAACACTTCGTAATGAATATTATATCTTATCACGAAACAGAAATGAGTTGCGATATCGCGTTCAAAAAATCATTAGAACTCTAATGCTTCGATACGTAGACATCTGCAAACGATACCTCCTAGCAAGAAAGTGCCGCATTTACATTGTTTTGAAGTGTAGACGATTTGTACATAACACTTCGCAATGAATATTATGTATTATCATCAAACATAGAAATGAGATGCGACATCGCGATATAAAAAGCATTAGAGCTCTATTGCTACGATAAGTAGACATCGGCCAACGCTATTTAAATGCAAGGAAGTGTTGCATTTACATTCTTTTGAAGTGAATGCGAGTTACATATGACACTTAGCAATGAATATTATATCTTATCATGAAACATAGAAATGAGATGCGATATCCCGTTTTAAGAAGCATTAGGTCCCTATTGCTTCTATACGCAAACGCTATTTCCTAGCAAGGAAGTGTCGCATTTACATTCATTTGAGTTGCGTGCGAGGTATACGTGACACTTCGCAACGAATATTATATCTTATCGTGAAACATAGAAATGAGATGGGATATCGCGTTTTAAGAAGCATTAGAACTCTATTGCTACGATACGTAGACATCAGCAAACAATATCTCCTAGCAAGGAAGTGTCGCATTTACATGCTTTTGAAGTGAATACGAGGTATTCACAACACTCCACAATGAAAATTATATCTTATCACGAAACATAGAAATGAGATGCGATATCGCGATTTAAGAAGCACTAGAACTCTATTGGTACGATACGTAGACATCTGCAAACAATATTTACTAGCATGGATGGGTCGCATTTACATTCTTTTGAAGTGAATGCGAGGGATACATAACATTACACAATGAAAATTATATCTTATTACGAAACATTGAAATGAGATGCGATATCGCGATTTAAGAAGCATTAGAACACTATTGCTTCGATACGTAGATATCTGGAAACGCTATTTCCTAGCAAAGGAAGTGCCGCATTTACATTCTTTTGAACTGAATACGTGGTATACATAACACTCCACAATGAATATTATATCTTATCATGAAACATAGAAATGAGGAGCTACATCGCGTTCTAAGAAGCATTAGAACTCTATTGCTAATATACCTAGGAATCAGCAAACCCTATTTCCTAGCAAGGAAGTGTCGCATATACATTCCTTTCATGTGAATACGAGCTATACATGACACTTCGCTATGAATATTATATCTTACCATTAAACTTAGAATTGAGATGCGATATCGCGTTTTAAGAAACATTAGAACTCTGTTGCTTCGATACGTAGACATCTGGAAACGTAATTTCCTAGAAAGGAAGTGTCGCATTTACATTCTCTTGAGAGGAATACGATGTATACATGACACTTCGCAATGAATATTATATCTTATGATGAAACATAGGAATGAGGAGCTATATCGCGTTTTAAGAAGCATTAGAACTCTATTGCTAATATACGTAGAAATCAGCAAACCCTATTTCCTAGCATGGAAGTGTCGCATTTACATTCCATTGAAGTGAATACGAGGTATGCATGACACTTCGCAATGGATATTATATCTGATCATGAAACATAGAAATGCGATGCGACATAGCAATTTGAGAAGCACTAGAACCTTATTGCTAATATACGTAGACATCTGCAATCGCTATTTCCTAGGAAGGAAGTATCGCATTTACATTCATTTGAAGTGTAGACGAGATATACATAACACTGCACAATGAATATTATATCTTATCATGAAACATAGAAATTAGATGCGATATGGCGATTCAAGAAGCATTGGAACTCTATTTCTTCGATACCTAGATATCTGCAATCCTTATTTCCTAGCGAGGAAGTGTCGCAGTTACATTCTTTTGAAGAGAATACGAGGTGTCACGTCCGGCGAAACTATTTTCTGTTGCTCCGGATGTTTTACAACACGAGCCTATTTTTCGGTAATTCGGTCGGCGGGAACGCGTTAAGACCGGGTCCGACAATTTCGGCTGACGCGACACTAACGAAAACACTCGCGATAATAAGGGAATGACCCTACCTGTCGGTGACTTCTCTCTCGATTTGTACGTAGAAACGGCGTGGAGGATCGTTCGCTGGGATCGTAGCGGATTTCGTTCTGTTGGCTGCTACGGAAATCTCGATCAGTCGCAAGCGAAGAGGAGGACGGCGATCGGAATTCAGCGATGATGCTGAATGTGGCAGAATCGGCGTGATGCGTCGTGGTGTCTGGATCGGAAGTGTCGACGGTCGCCTCGGAAAGCGGCGTCTGGGATGGTGCGAAGGCAGGTCGCTGGTATACGAGGACTCTCGGAACGCCCTCCAAATATTCACGCACAAGTGATCGTATGAAGTTCTTCCTACTCGCACGTCGCGTTCTTCGCAAACCGGAAGCACGATTCATTCACCAGGTTTTTCTGTACTTTCGACTAAGATCTGAAGGATAGGCGGCAGTCTCAACGTCACAAAGCCGATTTCTATACTCCTTCAATTTGATGAAGAGCAACCCCAGTTGTATGGAAGAACACGTGGAAGAATTCGTAGTTAAATGTAATGTTAAAAGTAGAACTAGTATTGTAAACACTTGATAAAATTAATGGATGTGGAGATAGTAGACTTGGTAAAAGAACTTGTACTTGGATATAGTAAAAGTAAAAATAAAATATATTCTAGGTTTAAAGTGTACAAGAACTGGAATTATTCTAAGACTAAGACTAAGTTAAAATGGGAATAGAAATACGATGCCTGAACCCCACATTGAGGTGGCTAACGATCTAGAACTAGAGGTTTCGAATCCTCGCTAGGAGATCTCGAGTCAGAGTTTGTGCTCTGGAGACGCGTCCCTGACCTCCTTGGTTCGCGGGGCACTACGGTCGCGGAGGCTCATGGTAGGGAGATCGCGGTCCCGCGAGTGGGGGACTCGCGTCTCGAGGCGGAGAGCGCGCGGTCCAGCGAGTGGGGACTCGCGGCTCTTGGTGGGGATAGCGGCGTATGCCGCTGACCGGACGCATCTTACTTAGTGTAACTTAGATCTAGGAATTCTTATATATGCGTCATGATATGGTATGTATGTCCTAGCTTAGAAGTAATATATAGGTTCTAGCAGATCCTGTTCCCGGAGTTGGAAAAGGCCCCATTCAGGTGATGGGCTGCGGCTACGTCTTCCTGCAGGACGGAATCCTCGGTGCGAGGGAGATAGGGCTGCCCGTCCTTGGTGCGGGCGAGACAGGTATACTCGGTGGTGCGAGTCAGACACTGGTGCCCGGTACGAGCGAGACAGGTATACTCGGCGGTGCGAGTGAGGCAGCGGAACACGGTGTGAGTGAGCGCGTGCAGGTATGCGCGCGCGAACACTTCCAGTTGCTAGTTCTGCAGGCGAGTTAGGCTGATTGCATGCGTCCAGGGGTTGATGCTGGCGGGAGCGAGGAGGTTCCTTTCTAGGAAGTTACGTTCCCAGATATCTCTGTATCGAAGCTATAGAGTACTAATGCCCCTTAAAACGCCATATCGCATCTCATTTCTATGTTTCGTGATAAGATATAATATTCATTGTTGACTGTTATCTATACCTCGCATTCACTTCAAATGAATGTAAATGCGACACTTCCTCTCTAGGAAATAGCGTTTGCAGATATCTTCGAATCGTAGCAACAGCGTTCTGACACTACTTAAAACGCGATATCGCAACTCATTTCTATGTTTCATGTAAAGATATAATATTCATTGCGAAGTGTCACTTATACCTCGTATTCACTTCAAATGTATGTAAATGCGACACTTCCTTGCCAGGAAATAGCGTTTGCAGATGTCTACGTATCGAGGCAATAGAGTTCTAATGCTCTTTAAAATGCGATATCGCATCTCATTTCTATGTTTAATTATATGATATAATATCCATTGCGATGTGTGATGTATACCTCGTATTCACTTCAATAGAATGTAAATGCGACACTTCCTTGCTAGGAAATAGCGTTTGCAGATGTCTACGTATCGTAGCAATAGAGTTCTAATGATTCTTAAAACGCAATATCGCATCTCACTTCTGATTCATGATAAGGTATAATATTCATTGCGAAGTGTCATGTATACATCGTATTGATTTCACGTGAATGTAAGTGCGACATTTCCTTGCTAGGAAATAGCGTTTGCAGATGTCTACGTATCCAAGCAACAGAGTTCTAAAGCTTCTTAAATCGCGATGTCGCATCCCATTTCTATGTTTCATGACAAGGCATAATATTCAATGCGAAGTGTTATGTATACCTCGTATTCACTTCAAGAGAATGTAAATGCGACACTTCCTTGCTAGGAAATAGCGTTTGCAAATGTCTACGTATCCTAGAAATAGAGATCTAATAATACTTAAAACGAGATGTCGCATCTCGTATCTATGTTTCATGATAAGATATAATATTCATTGCGAAGTGTCATGTATAGCTCGTATTCACTTCAAAAGAATGTAAATGCGACACTTCCTTGCTAGGAAGTAGCGTTTGCAGATGTCTACGTATCGAAGGAATAGTTTTCTAATGCTTCTTAAACCGCGATATCCCATCTCCTTTTTATGTTTCATGATAAGGTATAATATTCATTGCGAAGTGTGATGTATACCTCGCATTCAATTCAAAAGAATGTATATGCGACACTTTCTTGCTAGGAAATAGCATTTCCAGATATCTACGTACCGTAGCAATAGATTTCTTATGCCTCTTAAAACGCGATATCGCATCACATTTCTATGTTTCATTATATGATATAATATCCATTGCGATGTGTTATGTATACCTCGTATTCACTTCAATAGAATGTAAATGCGACACTGCCTTGCTAGAAAGTAGGGTTTGCAGATGCCTACGTATCGTAGCAATAGAGTTCTAGTGCTTCTTAACACGCGATATCGCATCTCACTCCTATGTTTCATGATAAGGTATAATATTCATTGCGAAGTGTCAGGTATACCTCGTATTCACATCTAAAGAATGTAAATGCGAAACTCCCTTGCTAGGAAATAGCGTTTGCAGATGTCTACGTATCCAAGCAATACAGTTCTAGATCTTCTTCAAATGCGATATCGCATCTCATTTCGATGTTTGATGACAAGATATAATACTAATTGCGAAGTGTCATGTGTTCCTCGTATTCACATCAACAGACTGTAAATGCGACACTTCCTTGCTAGGAAATAGCGTTTGCAGATGTCTACTTATCGTAGCAATAGAAATCTGATGCATCTTAAAACGAGATGTCGCATCTCGTTTCTCTGATACATGATAAGATATAATATTCATTGCGAAGTGTCATTTATACCTCGTATTCACTTCAAAACAATGTAAATGCGACACTTCTTTGCTAGGAATTAGCATTTCCAGATGTCTACGTATCGAAACAATAGGGTTCTAATGCTTCATAAAACGAGATGGCGCAACTCATATCTCTGTTTCATGATAAGCTATAATACTCATTGCAAAGTGTCATGTATACCTCGTATTCACTTCAAAAGAATGTAAGAACGACACTTCCATGCTAGGAAATAGCGTTTGCAGGTGTCTCCGCATCGTGGCCATAGAGTTCTAATGCTTCTTACAACGCGATATCGCATCTCTCTTCTATGTTTCATGATAAGATATAATATTTATAGCGAAGTGTCATGTATACCTCGTATTCACTTCAGAAGAATGTAAATGCGACTATTCCTTGCTAGGAATTGGCGTTTGCAGATGCCTACGTTTCGTAGCGATAGAGTTTTAATGCTTCTTAGATCGCGATATCGCATCCCATTTATATGTTTCATGATAAGATATAATATTCATGCCGAAGTGTCATGTATACCTCGTATTCACTTCAAAAGGATGTAAACGCAAATCTTCCTTGCTAGGAAATAGCTTTTGCAGATGCCAACGTATCGTAGCAATAGAGTTCTAATGCTTCTTAGATCGCGATATCGCATCTCATATCTATGATTCGCGATAAGTAAGAATATTCATTCCAAAGTGTCATGTTACCTCGAATTCACTTCAACAGAATGTAAATGCGACACTTCCGTCCTAGGAAATAGCGTTTGCAGATGTCTACGTATCGTAGCAATAGATTTCTAATGTTTCTCAAAACGCGATATCGCATCTCATTTCCATGCTTCATGATAAGATATAATATTGATTGCGAAGCGTCATGTATACCTCGTATTCACTCCAAACGAATGTAAATGCGACATTTCCTCGCTGGGAAATAGCGTATTCAGATGTCTACGTATTGTAGCAAAAGAGTTCTAATGCTACTTAAATCGCGATATCGCATCTCAATTCTATGTTTCGAGATAAGATATAATATTCATTGCGAAGTGTCATGCATACCTCGTATTCACATCAAAAGAATGTAAATGCGACAATTCCATGCTAAGAAATAGCGTTTGCAGATATTTCCGCATCGAGGCAATAGGGTTCTAATGCTTCTTAAAACGCGATATCGTATCTCACTTCTATGTTACATGATAAGATATAATATTCGTTGCGAAGTGACATGTATACCTCGTATTCACTTCAAAAGAATGTAAATGCGACACTTCCATGCTGGGGAAATAGCGTCTGCAGATGTCTACGCATCGAGGCAGTAGAGATCTAATGCTTCTTAAAACGCGATATCGCATCTCACTTCTATGTTTCATGATAAGATATAATATTCATTGCGAAGAGTCATGTATACCTCGTATTCACTTCAAAAGAATGTAAATGCGACTATTCCTTGCTAGGAAATAGCGTTTGCAGATGCCTACGTATTTTAGCAATAAAATTCTAATGCTGCTTAGATCGCGATATCGCATCTCATTTCTATGCTTCATGATAAGATACAATATTGATTGCGAAGCGTCATGTATACCACGTATTCACACCAAACGAATGTAAATGCGACATTTCCTTGCTGGGAAATAGCGTATTCAGATGTCTACGTATCGTAGCAATAGAGTTCCAATGCTACTTAAATCGCGATATCGCACCTCATTTAAATGCTTGGTGATAAGATATAATATTCATTGCGAAGTGTCATGTATACCTCGTATTCACTTCAAAAGAATGTAAATGCGACTATTCTTCGCTAGGAAAGAGCGTTTGCAGATGCCTACGTATTGTAGCAGTAGAATTCTAATGCTTCTTAAAACGCGATATCGCATCTCTCTCCTATGTTTCTTGATAAGATATAATATTCATTGCGAAGTGTCATGTATACATCGTATTCACTTCAAAGGAATGTAAATGCGACTATTGCTTGCTAGGAAATAGCGTTTGCAGATGGGTACGTATCGTAGCAATACAGTTCTAATGCTACATAAATCGCGGTATCGCATCTCATTTATATGTTTCGTGATAAGATATAATATTCATTCCGAAGTGTCATGTATACCTCGAATTCACTTCAAAAGAATGTAAATGCGACAATTCCATGCTAGGAAATAGCGTTTGCAGATATTTCCGCATCGAGGCAATAGGGTTCTAATGCTTCTTAAAACGCAATATCGCATCTCACTTCTATGTTACATGATAAGATATAATGTTCATTGCGAAGTATCATGTATACCTCGTATTCACCTCAAAAGAATGTAAATGCCACACTTCCTTGCTAGGAAATAGCGTTTGCAGATGTCTACGTATCGTAGCAATAGAGTTCTAATGCTACTTAAATCGCGATATCGCATCTCATTTAAATGTTTGGTGATAAGATATATTATTCATTGCGGAGTGTCATGTATACCTCCTATTCACTTCAAACGAATGTAAATGCGACACTTCCTTGCTGGGAAATAGCTTCTGCAGATATCTCCGCATAGAGGCAATAGGGATCTAATGCTTCTTAAAACGCGATATCGCATCTCACTTTTATGTTACATGATAAGATATAATGTTCATTGCGAAGTGTCATGTATACCTCGTATTCTCTTCAAAAGGATGTAAATGCGACGTTTCCATCCTAGGAAATAGCGTTCGCAGACGTCTACGTATCGTAGCAACAGAGTTCTAATGCTTCTCAAAACGCGATATCGCATCTCATTTCTATGATTCATGATAAAATATAATATTCATTGCGGAGTGTCATGCATACCAAGTATTCACTTCAAAAGAATGTAAATCCGACTATTCCTGGCTAGGAAATAGCGTTTGCAGATGCCAACGTATCGTAGCAATAGAGTTCTAATGCTTCTTAGATCGCGATATCGCATCTCATTTATATGTTTCGCGATGAGATATAATATTCATTGCGAAGGGTCATGTATACCTCGTATTCACTTCAAACGAATGTAAATCCGACTATTGGTTGCTAGGAAATAGCGTTTGCAGATGTCTACGTATCGTAGCAATAGCTTTCTAATGCTACTTAAATCGCGATATCGCATCCCATTTCTATGTTTCGTGATAAGATATAATATTCATTGCGAAGTGTCATGTATACCTCCTATTCACTCCAGACGAATGTAAATGCGACACTTCCTTGCTAGGAAATAGCGTCTGCAGATGTCTACGCATCGAGGCAATAGAGTTCTAATGCTTCTTAAGACGCGATATCGCATCTCACTTTTGTGTTACATGATAAGATATAATGTTCACTGCGAAGTGTCACGTATACCTCGTATTCACTTCAAAAGAATGTAAATGCGAATCTTCCTTGCTAGGAAATAGCGTATTCAGATGTCTACGTATCGTAGCAATAGAGTTCTAATGCTTCTTAAAACGCGATGTCGCATCTTACTTTTATGTTACATGATGAGATATAATATTCATTGCGATGTGTCATGTATACCTCGTATTCTCTTCAGAAGAACGTAAATGCAAATCTTCCTTGCTAGGGAATAGCGTTTGCAGATGTCTACGTATCGTAGCAATGGAGTTCTAATGCTTCTCAAAACGCGATATCGCATCTCACTTCTATGTTTCTTGATAAGATATAATATTCATTCCGAAGTGTCATGCAAACCTCGAATTCACTTCAAAAGAATGTAAATGCGACTATTGCTTGCTAGGAAATAGCGTTTGCAAATGTCTACGTATCGTAGCAATAGAGCTCTAATGCATCTCAAAACGCAATATCGCATCTCAGTTCTATGTTTCCTGATAAGATATAATATTCATTGCGAAGTGTCATGTATACCTCGTATTCACTTCAAAAGAATGTAAATGCGACTATTGCTTGCTAGGAAATAGCGTTTGCAGATGTCTACGTATCGTAGCAATAGCGTTCGAATGCTTCTTAGATCGCGATATCGCATCCCATTTCTATGTTTCGTGATAAGTTATAATATTCATTCCGAAGTGTCATGTAAACCTCGCATTCACTTCAAAGAAATGTAAATGCGACTATTGCTTGCTAGGAAATAGCATTTGCAGATGTCTACGTATCGTAGCAATAGAGTTCTAATGCTTCTCAAAACGCGATATCGCATCTCATTTCTAAGTTTCCTGATAAGATATAGTATTCATTGCGAAGTGTCATGTACAACTCGTATTCACTTCAAAAGAATGTAAATGCGACACCTCCATGATGGGGAATAGCGTCTGCAGATGTCTTCGTATCGAGGCCATAGGGTTCTAATGCTTCTCAAAACGCGATATCGAATCTCATTTCTATGCTTCATGATGAGATATAATATTCATTGCGAAGTGTCATGTATACCTAGTATTCACCCCAAACGAATGTAAATGCGACACTTCCTTGCTAGGAAATAGCGTATTCAGATGTCTACGTATCGTAGCAATAGGGTTCTAATGCTTCTTAAAACGCGATGTCGCATCTTACATCTATGTCTCATGATAAGATATAATATTCATTGCGAAGTGTCATGTATACCTCGAATTCACTTCAAAAGAATCTAAATGCGACATTTCGATGCTAGGAAATAGCCTCTGCAGATATCTCCGCATCGAGGCAATAGGGTTCTAATGCTTCTTAAAACGCGATATCGCATCTTACTCTTATGTTACATGATGAGATATAATATTCATTGCGAAGTGTCATGTATACCTCGTATTCCCTTCAAAAGAACGTAAATGCAAATCTTCCTTGCTAGGGAATAGCGTTTGCAGATGTCTACGTATCGTAGCAATGGAGTTCTAATGCTTCTCAAAACGCGATATCGCATCTCACTTCTATGTTTCGTGATAAGATATAATATTCATTGCGAAGTGTCATGTATACCTCGTATTCTCTTCAAAAGAACGTAAATGCAAATCTTCCTTGCTAGGGAATAGCGTTTGCAGATGTCTACGTATCGTAGCAATGGAGTTCTAATGCTTCTCAAAACGCGATATCGCATCTCACTTCTATGTTTCGTGATAAGATATAATATTCATTCCGAAGTGTCATGCAAACCTCGAATTCACTTCAAAAGAATGTAAATGCGACTATTGCTTGCTAGGAAATAGCGTTTGCAAATGTCTACGTATCGTAGCAATAGAGCTCTAATGCATCTCAAAACGCAATATCGCATCTCAGTTCTATGTTTCCTGATAAGATATAATATTCATTGCGAAGTGTCATGTATACCTCGTATTCACTTCAAAAGAATGTAAATGCGACTATTGCTTGCTAGGAAATAGCGTTTGCAGATGTCTACGTATCGTAGCAATAGCGTTCTAATGCTTCTTAGATCGCGATATCGCATCCCATTTTTATGTTTCGTGATAAGTTATAATATTCATTCCGAAGTGTCATGCAAACCTCGAATTCACTTCAAAAGAATGTAAATGCGACTATTGCTTGCTAGGAAATAGCATTTGCAGATGTCTACGTATCGTAACAGTAGAGTTCTTATGCTACTTAAACCGCGACATCGCATCTCATTTCTATGTTTCGTGATAAGATATAATATTCATTGCGAAGTGTCATGTATACCTCGTATTCACTTCAAAAGAATGTAAATGCGACTATTCTTCGCTAGGAAAGAGCGTTTGCAGATGCCTACGTATTGTAGCAGTAGAATTCTAATGCTTCTTAAAACGCGATATCGCATCTCTCTCCTATGTTTCTTGATAAGATATAATATTCATTGCGAAGTGTCATGTATACATCGTATTCACTTCAAAGGAATGCAAATGCGACTATTGCTTGCTAGGAAATAGCGTTTGCAGATGGGTACGTATCGTAGCAATACAGTTCTAATGCTACAAAAATCGCGGTATCGCATCTCATTTATATGTTTCGTGATAAGATATAATATTCATTCCGAAGTGTCATGTATACCTCGAATTCACTTCAAAAGAATGTAAATGCGACTATTCCATGCTAGGAAATAGCGTTTGCAGATATTTCCGCATCGAGGCAATAGGGTTCTAATGCTTCTTAAAACGCAATATCGCGTCTCACTTCTATGTTACATGATAAGATATAATGTTCATTGCGAAGTATCATGTATACCTCGTATTCACCTCAAGAGAATGTAAATGCCACACTTCCTTGCTAGGAAATAGCGTTTGCAGATGTCTACGTATCGTAGCAATAGAGTTCTAATGCTACTTAAATCGCGATATCGCATCTCATTTAAATGTTTGGTGATAAGATATATTATTCATTGCGGAGTGTCATGTATACCTCCTATTCACTTCAAACGAATGTAAATGCGACACTTCCTTGCTGGGAAATAGCTTCTGCAGATATCTCCGCATAGAGGCAATAGGGATCTAATGCTTCTTAAAACGCGATATCGCATCTCACTTTTATGTTACATGATAAGATATAATGTTCATTGCGAAGTGTCATGTATACCTCGTATTCTCTTCAAAAGAATGTAAATGCGACGTTTCCATCCTAGGAAATAGCGTTCGCAGACGTCTACGTATCGTAGCAACTGAGTTCTAATGCTTCTCAAAACGCGATATCGCATCTCATTTCTATGATTCATGATAAAATATAATATTCATTGCGGAGTGTCATGCATACCAAGTATTCACTTCAAAAGAATGTAAATCCGACTATTCCTGGCTAGGAAATAGCGTTTGCAGATGCCAACGTATCGTAGCAATAGAGTTCTAATGCTTCTTAGATCGCGATATCGCATCTCATTTATATGTTTCGCGATGAGATATAATATTCATTGCGAAGGGTCATGTATACCTCGTATTCACTTCAAACGAATGTAAATCCGACTATTGCTTGCTAGGAAATAGCGTTTGCAGATGTCTACGTATCGTAGCAATAGCTTTCTAATGCTACTTATATCGCGATATCGCATCCCATTTCTATGTTTCGTGATAAGATATAATATTCATTGCGAAGTGTCATGTATACCTCCTATTCACTCCAGACGAATGTAAATGCGACACTTCCTTGCTAGGAAATAGCGTCTGCAGATGTCTACGCATCGAGGCAATAGAGTTCTAATGCTTCTTAAGACGCGATATCGCATCTCACTTTTGTGTTACATGATAAGATACAATGTTCACTGCGAAGTGTCACGTATACCTCGTATTCACTTCAAAAGAATGTAAATGCGAATCTTCCTTGCTAGGAAATAGCGTATTCAGATGTCTACGTATCGTAGCAATAGAGTTCTAATGCTTCTTAAAACGCGATGTCGCATCTTACTTTTATGTTACATGATGAGATATAATATTCATTGCGATGTGTCATGTATACCTCGTATTCTCTTCAGAAGAACGTAAATGCAAATCTTCCTTGCTAGGGAATAGCGTTTGCAGATGTCTACGTATCGTAGCAATGGAGTTCTAATGCTTCTCAAAACGCGATATCGCATCTCATTTCTAAGTTTCCTGATAAGATATAGTATTCATTGCGAAGTGTCATGTATACCTCCTATTCACTCCAGACGAATGTAAATGCGACACTTCCTTGCTAGGAAATAGCGTCTGCAGATGTCTACGCATCGAGGCAATAGAGTTCTAATGCTTCTTAAGACGCGATATCGCATCTCACTTTTGTGTTACATGATAAGATATAATGTTCACTGCGAAGTGTCACGTATACCTCGTATTCACTTCAAAAGAATGTAAATGCGAATCTTCCTTGCTAGGAAATAGCGTATTCAGATGTCTACGTATCGTAGCAATAGAGTTCTAATGCTTCTTAAAACGCGATGTCGCATCTTACTTTTATGTTACATGATGAGATATAATATTCATTGCGATGTGTCATGTATACCTCGTATTCTCTTCAGAAGAACGTAAATGCAAATCTTCCTTGCTAGGGAATAGCGTTTGCAGATGTCTACGTATCGTAGCAATGGAGTTCTAATGCTTCTCAAAACGCGATATCGCATCTCACTTCTATGTTTCGTGATAAGATATAATATTCATTCCGAAGTGTCATGCAAACCTCGAATTCACTTCAAAAGAATGTAAATGCGACTATTGCTTGCTAGGAAATAGCGTTTGCAGATGTCTACGTATCGTAGCAATAGCGTTCTAATGCATCTTAGATCGCGATATCGCATCCCATTTCTATGTTTCGTGATAAGTTATAATATTCATTCCGAAGTGTCATGTAAACCTCGAATTCACTTCAAAAGAATGTAAATGCGACTATTGCTTGCTAGGAAATAGCATTTGCAGATGTCTACGTATCGTAGCAATAGAGTTCTAATGCTTCTCGAAACGCGATATCGCATCTCATTTCTAAGTTTCCTGATAAGATGTAGTATTCATTGCGAAGTGTCATGTACAACTCGTATTCACTTCAAAAGAATGTAAATGCGACACCTCCATGCTGGGGAATAGCGTCTGCAGATGTCTTCGTATCGAGGCCATAGGGTTCTAATGCTTCTCAAAACGCGATATCGAATCTCATTTCTATGCTTCATGATGAGATATAATATTCATTGCGAAGTGTCATGTATACCTAGTATTCACTCCAAACGAATGTAATTGCGACACTTCCTTGCTAGGAAATAGCGTATTCAGATGTCTACGTATCGTAGCAATAGTGTTCTAATGCTTCTTAAAACGCGATGTCGCATCTTACTTCTATGTCTCATGATAAGATATAATATTCATTGCGAAGTGTCATGTATACCTCGAATTCACTTCAAAAGAATCTAAATGCGACATTTCGATGCTAGGAAATAGCCTCTGCAGATATCTCCGCATCGAGGCAATAGGGTTCTAATGCTTCTTAAAACGCGATATCGCATCTTACTTTTATGTTACATGATGAGATATAATATTCATTGCGAAGTGTCATGTATACCTCGTATTCTCTTCAAAAGAACGTAAATGCAAATCTTCCTTGCTAGGGAATAGCGTTTGCAGATGTCTACGTATCGTAGCAATGGAGTTCTAATGCTTCTCAAAACGCGATATCGCATCTCACTTCTATGTTTCTTGATAAGATATAATATTCATTCCGAAGTGTCATGCAAACCTCGAATTCACTTCAAAAGAATGTAAATGCGACTATTGCTTGCTAGGAAATAGCGTTTGCAAATGTCTACGTATCGTAGCAATAGAGCTCTAATGCATCTCAAAACGCAATATCGCATCTCAGTTCTATGTTTCCTGATAAGATATAATATTCATTGCGAAGTGTCATGTATACCTCGTATTCACTTCAAAAGAATGTAAATGCGACTATTGCTTGCTAGGAAATAGCGTTTGCAGATGTCTACGTATCGTAGCAATAGCGTTCGAATGCTTCTTAGATCGCGATATCGCATCCCATTTCTATGTTTCGTGATAAGTTATAATATTCATTCCGAAGTGTCATGTAAACCTCGCATTCACTTCAAAGAAATGTAAATGCGACTATTGCTTGCTAGGAAATAGCATTTGCAGATGTCTACGTATCGTAGCAATAGAGTTCTAATGCTTCTCAAAACGCGATATCGCATCTCATTTCTAAGTTTCCTGATAAGATATAGTATTCATTGCGAAGTGTCATGTACAACTCGTATTCACTTCAAAAGAATGTAAATGCGACACCTCCATGATGGGGAATAGCGTCTGCAGATGTCTTCGTATCGAGGCCATAGGGTTCTAATGCTTCTCAAAACGCGATATCGAATCTCATTTCTATGCTTCATGATGAGATATAATATTCATTGCGAAGTGTCATGTATACCTAGTATTCACCCCAAACGAATGTAAATGCGACACTTCCTTGCTAGGAAATAGCGTATTCAGATGTCTACGTATCGTAGCAATAGGGTTCTAATGCTTCTTAAAACGCGATGTCGCATCTTACATCTATGTCTCATGATAAGATATAATATTCATTGCGAAGTGTCATGTATACCTCGAATTCACTTCAAAAGAATCTAAATGCGACATTTCGATGCTAGGAAATAGCCTCTGCAGATATCTCCGCATCGAGGCAATAGGGTTCTAATGCTTCTTAAAACGCGATATCGCATCTTACTCTTATGTTACATGATGAGATATAATATTCATTGCGAAGTGTCATGTATACCTCGTATTCCCTTCAAAAGAACGTAAATGCAAATCTTCCTTGCTAGGGAATAGCGTTTGCAGATGTCTACGTATCGTAGCAATGGAGTTCTAATGCTTCTCAAAACGCGATATCGCATCTCACTTCTATGTTTCGTGATAAGATATAATATTCATTGCGAAGTGTCATGTATACCTCGTATTCTCTTCAAAAGAACGTAAATGCAAATCTTCCTTGCTAGGGAATAGCGTTTGCAGATGTCTACGTATCGTAGCAATGGAGTTCTAATGCTTCTCAAAACGCGATATCGCATCTCACTTCTATGTTTCGTGATAAGATATAATATTCATTCCGAAGTGTCATGCAAACCTCGAATTCACTTCAAAAGAATGTAAATGCGACTATTGCTTGCTAGGAAATAGCGTTTGCAAATGTCTACGTATCGTAGCAATAGAGCTCTAATGCATCTCAAAACGCAATATCGCATCTCAGTTCTATGTTTCCTGATAAGATATAATATTCATTGCGAAGTGTCATGTATACCTCGTATTCACTTCAAAAGAATGTAAATGCGACTATTGCTTGCTAGGAAATAGCGTTTGCAGATGTCTACGTATCGTAGCAATAGCGTTCTAATGCTTCTTAGATCGCGATATCGCATCCCATTTTTATGTTTCGTGATAAGTTATAATATTCATTCCGAAGTGTCATGCAAACCTCGAATTCACTTCAAAAGAATGTAAATGCGACTATTGCTTGCTAGGAAATAGCATTTGCAGATGTCTACGTATCGTAACAGTAGAGTTCTTATGCTACTTAAACCGCGACATCGCATCTCATTTCTATGTTTCGTGATAAGATATAATATTCATTGCGAAGTGTCATGTATACCTCGTATTCACTTCAAAAGAATGTAAATGCGACTATTCTTCGCTAGGAAAGAGCGTTTGCAGATGCCTACGTATTGTAGCAGTAGAATTCTAATGCTTCTTAAAACGCGATATCGCATCTCTCTCCTATGTTTCTTGATAAGATATAATATTCATTGCGAAGTGTCATGTATACATCGTATTCACTTCAAAGGAATGCAAATGCGACTATTGCTTGCTAGGAAATAGCGTTTGCAGATGGGTACGTATCGTAGCAATACAGTTCTAATGCTACAAAAATCGCGGTATCGCATCTCATTTATATGTTTCGTGATAAGATATAATATTCATTCCGAAGTGTCATGTATACCTCGAATTCACTTCAAAAGAATGTAAATGCGACTATTCCATGCTAGGAAATAGCGTTTGCAGATATTTCCGCATCGAGGCAATAGGGTTCTAATGCTTCTTAAAACGCAATATCGCGTCTCACTTCTATGTTACATGATAAGATATAATGTTCATTGCGAAGTATCATGTATACCTCGTATTCACCTCAAGAGAATGTAAATGCCACACTTCCTTGCTAGGAAATAGCGTTTGCAGATGTCTACGTATCGTAGCAATAGAGTTCTAATGCTACTTAAATCGCGATATCGCATCTCATTTAAATGTTTGGTGATAAGATATATTATTCATTGCGGAGTGTCATGTATACCTCCTATTCACTTCAAACGAATGTAAATGCGACACTTCCTTGCTGGGAAATAGCTTCTGCAGATATCTCCGCATAGAGGCAATAGGGATCTAATGCTTCTTAAAACGCGATATCGCATCTCACTTTTATGTTACATGATAAGATATAATGTTCATTGCGAAGTGTCATGTATACCTCGTATTCTCTTCAAAAGAATGTAAATGCGACGTTTCCATCCTAGGAAATAGCGTTCGCAGACGTCTACGTATCGTAGCAACTGAGTTCTAATGCTTCTCAAAACGCGATATCGCATCTCATTTCTATGATTCATGATAAAATATAATATTCATTGCGGAGTGTCATGCATACCAAGTATTCACTTCAAAAGAATGTAAATCCGACTATTCCTGGCTAGGAAATAGCGTTTGCAGATGCCAACGTATCGTAGCAATAGAGTTCTAATGCTTCTTAGATCGCGATATCGCATCTCATTTATATGTTTCGCGATGAGATATAATATTCATTGCGAAGGGTCATGTATACCTCGTATTCACTTCAAACGAATGTAAATCCGACTATTGCTTGCTAGGAAATAGCGTTTGCAGATGTCTACGTATCGTAGCAATAGCTTTCTAATGCTACTTATATCGCGATATCGCATCCCATTTCTATGTTTCGTGATAAGATATAATATTCATTGCGAAGTGTCATGTATACCTCCTATTCACTCCAGACGAATGTAAATGCGACACTTCCTTGCTAGGAAATAGCGTCTGCAGATGTCTACGCATCGAGGCAATAGAGTTCTAATGCTTCTTAAGACGCGATATCGCATCTCACTTTTGTGTTACATGATAAGATACAATGTTCACTGCGAAGTGTCACGTATACCTCGTATTCACTTCAAAAGAATGTAAATGCGAATCTTCCTTGCTAGGAAATAGCGTATTCAGATGTCTACGTATCGTAGCAATAGAGTTCTAATGCTTCTTAAAACGCGATGTCGCATCTTACTTTTATGTTACATGATGAGATATAATATTCATTGCGATGTGTCATGTATACCTCGTATTCTCTTCAGAAGAACGTAAATGCAAATCTTCCTTGCTAGGGAATAGCGTTTGCAGATGTCTACGTATCGTAGCAATGGAGTTCTAATGCTTCTCAAAACGCGATATCGCATCTCACTTCTATGTTTCGTGATAAGATATAATATTCAATGCGAAGTGTCATGTATACCTCGTATTCACTTGAAAAGAATGTAAATGCGACTATTCCTTGCTAGGGAATAGCGTTTGCAGTTGTCTTTGTATCGCAGAAATAGAGTTCTGACACTTCTTAAAACGCGACTTCGCATCTCATTTCTATGTTTCATGATAAGATATAATATTCATTGCGAAGTGTCATGTATGCCTCGTATTCACTTCAGAAGAATGTAAATGCGACACTTCCCTCCCAGGAAATAGGGTTTGCAGAGGTCTAAGTATCGAAGCAATAGAGATCTAATGCTTCTTAAAACACGATATCGCATCTCATATCTATGTTTCATGATAAGATCTATTATTCATTGCGAAGTGTCACTTATACCTCGTATTCACTTCAAATGAATGTAAATGCGACAATTCCTTGCTTGGAAGTAGCGTTTGCAGATGTCTACGTAACGTAGCAGTAGAGTTCTAACGCTTCTTAAAAAGGGATATCGCATCTCATTTCTAATTTTCATGATAAGGTATAATATTCATTGCGAAGTGTCATGTAAACCTCGTATTCACTTCAAAAGAATGTAAATGCGACACTTCCTTGCTAGGATATAGCGTTTGCAAATGTCTACGTATGGTAGCAATAGAGTACTAATGCTTCTCAAAACGCGATATCGCATCTCATATCTATGCTTGATGATAAGATATAATATCCATTCCGAAGTGTCGTGTATACCTCGTATTCACTTCAAATGAATGTAAATGCGACAATTCCTTGCTTGGATGTAGCGTTTGCAGATGTCTACGTATCGTAGCAATAGAGTTCTAACGCTTCCTAAAACGCGATATCGCATCTCATATCTATGCTTGATGATAAGATATAATATCCATTCCGAAGTGTCGTGTATACCTCGTATTCACTTCAAATGAATGTAAATGCGACAATTCCTTGCTTGGATGTAGCGTTTGCAGATGTCTTCGTATCGTAGAAATATAGTTCTGACACTTCTTAAAACGCGATATCGCATCTCATCTCTAAGTTTCATGATAAGATATAATATTCATTGCGAAGTGTCATGTATACCTCGTATTCACTTCAAAGGAATGTAAATGCGGCGTTACCATCCCAAGAAATAGCATTTGCAGATGTCTACGTATCGTAGCAAAAGAGTCCTAATGCTTCTTAGAACGAGATGTCGCATTTCATTTCTATGTTTCGTGATAAGATATTATATTCATTGCGAAGTGTTATGTATACCTCCTATGCACTCCAAACAAATGTAAATGCGACACTTCCTTGCAAGGAAATAGCGTTTGCAGATGTCTCCGCATCAAGGCCATAGAGTTCTAATGCTTCTTAAAACGCGATATCGCACCTCACTTCTATGTTTCATGATAAGATATAATATTCATTGCGAAGTGTAATGTATACCTCGTATTCGCTTCAAGAGAATGTAAATGCGACTACTCCTTGCTAGGAAATAGCGTTTGCAGATGCCTACGTATCGTAGCAATAGAGTTGTAGTGCTTCTCAAAACGCGATATCGCATCTCATTTATATGTTTCGTGATAAGATATAATATTCATTGCGAAGTGTCATATATCCCTCGTATTCACTTCAAAAGAATGTAAATGAGACGTTTCCATCATTGGGATTATCGTTTGCAGATGTCTACGTATCGTAGCAATAGGGTTCTAATGCGTCTTAAAACGAGATGTCGCATTTCATTTCTATGTTTCGTGATAAGATATAATATTCATTGCGAAATGTCATGTATACCTCGTATTCGTTCCAAACGAATGTAAATGCGACACTTCCTTGCTAGGAAATAGCGTATTCAGATGTCTACGTATCGTAGCAATAGAGTTCTAATGCTACTTAAATCGCGATATCGCATTTCAATTCTGTGTTTCGTGATAAGATGTAATATTCATTGCGATGTGTCATGTACACTTCGTATTCGCTTCAAAAGAATGTAAGTGCGACACTTCCATGCTAGGAAATAGCGTTTGCAGATGACTCCGCATCGAGGCCATAGAGTTCTAATGCTTCTTAAAACGCGATATCGCACCTCACTTATATGTTTCATGATATGATATTATATTCATTGCGAAGTGTCATGTATACCTCGTATTCACTTCAAAAGAATGTAAATGCGACTATTGCTTGCTAGGAAATAGCGTTTTCAGATGTCTACGTGTCGTAGCAATAGAGTTCTAATGCGTCTTAAAACGAGATGTCGCATTTCATTTCTATGTTTCGTGATAACATATAATATTCTTTGCGAAGTGCCATGTATACCTCGTATTCACTCCAAACGAATGTAAATGCGACACTTCCTTGCTGGGAAATAGCGTATTCAGATGTCTACGTATCGTAGCAATAGAGTTCTAATGCTACTTAAATCGCGATATCGCATCTCATTTCTATATTTCGTGATAAGATATAATATTCACTGCGAAGTGTCATGCATACCTCGTATTCACTTCAAAAGAATGTAAATGGCACTATTGCTTGCTAGCAAATAGCGTTTGCAGATGTCTACGTATCGTAGCAATAGAGTTGTAGTGCTTCTCAAAACGCGATATCGCATCTCATTTATATGTTTCGTGATAAGATATAATATTCATTGCGAAGTGTCATATATACCTCGTATTCACTTCAAAAGTATATAAATGCGACGTTTCCATCCTTGAGAATATCGTTTGCAGATGTCTACGTATCGTAGCAATAGGGTTCTAATGCGTCTTAAAACGAGATGTCGCATTTCATTTCTATGTTTCGTGATAACATATAATATTCTTTGCGAAGTGCCATGTATACCTCGTATTCACTCCAAACGAATGTAAATGCGACACTTCCTTTCTGGGAAATAGCGTATTCAGATGTCTACGTATCGTAGCAATAGAGTTCTAATGCTACTTAAATCGCGATATCGCATCTCATTTCTATATTTCGAGATAAGATATAATATTCATTGCGAAGTGTCATGTATACCTCGTATTCACTTCAAAAGAATGTAAATGCGACTATTGCTTGCTAGGAAATAGCGTTTGCTGATGTCTACGTATCGTAGCAATAGAGATCTAATGCTACTTAAATCGCGATATAGCATTTCATTTATATGTTTCGTGATAAGATATAATATTCATTGCGAAGTGTCATGTATACCTCATATTCACTTCAAAAGAATGTAAATGCGACTATTCCTTTGTAGGAAATAGCGTTTGCTGATGTCTACGTGTCGTAGCAACAGAGATCTAATGCTACTTAAATCGCGATATAGCATTTCATTTATATGTTTCGTGATAAGATATAATATTCATTGCGAAGTGTCATGTATACCTCATATTCACTTCAAAAGAATGTAAATGCGACTATTCCTTTGTAGGAAATAGCGTTTGCAGATGCCTACATATCGTAGAAATAGAATTCTAATGCTACTTAAATCGCGATAACGCATCTCATTTATATGTTTCGTGATAAGCTATAACACTCATTGCGAAGTATCATGTATACCTCCTATTCACTTCAAATGAATGTAAATTCGACGATTCCAGCCTTGTGAATATCGTTTGCAGATGTCTCCTTATCGTAGCAAAAGGGTCCCAATGCTTCTTAAAACGAGATGTCGCATTTCATTTCTATGTTTCGTTATAAGGTATTATATTCATTTCGAAGTGCAGTGTATACCTCGTATTCACTCCAAACGAATGTAAATGCGACACTTCCTTCCTAGGAAATAGCGTATTCAGATGTCTATGTATCGTAGCAATAGAGTTCTAGTGCTTCTTAAAACGCGATATCGCATCTCATTTCTATGTTTGATGATAAGATATAATATCCATTGCGAAGTGTCATGTATACCTCGTATTCACTTCAAAAGAATGTAAATGCAACACTTGCTTGCTAGGAAATAGCGTCTCCAGATATCTACGTATCGAGGCAATAGTGCTGTAATGCTTCATAAAACGCGATATCGCATCTCGCTTCTATGTATCATGATAAGGTATAATATTCAGCGCGAAGTGTCATGTATACCTCGTATTCACTCCAAACGAATGTAAATGCGACACTTCCTTGCTGGGAAATAGCGTATTCAGATGTCTGGGTATCGTAGCAATAGAGTTCTAATGCTTCTTAAAACGCGATATCGCATCTCATATCTGTGTTTCATGATAAGATATAATATCCATTGCGAAGTGTCACGTATTCCTAGTATTCACTTCAAATGAATGTAAATGCGTCACTTCCTTGCTAGGAAATAGCGTTTGCAGATGTCTACGTATCGATGCAATAGAGTTATAATGCTCCTTATAACGTGAAGTCGCATCGTATTTCTACGCTTTAACGTAAGATATAACATTCATTGCGAAGCGTCATGTATACCTCGTATTCCTTTCAAAAGAATGTAAATGCGACACTTGTTTGCTAGGAAATAGCGTCTCCAGATATCTACGTATCGAGGCAATAGTGCTGCAATGCTTCTTAAAACGCTATATCGCATCTCACTTCTATGAATCATGATAAGGTATAATACTCAGCGCGAAGTGTCATGTATACCTCGTATTCACATCAATAGAATGTAAGTGCGACACTTCCTTGCTAGGAAATAGCGTTTGCAGATGTCTACGTATCGAAGCAATAGGTTTCTAATGCTTCTTAAAACGCGATATCGCATCTCATTTCTATGTTTCATGATACAATATAATATTCATTGCGAAGTAGCTTGTATACCTAGCATACACTTCAAATCAATGTAAGTGCGACACTTCCTTGCTAAGAAATAGCGATGGCAGATGTCTACGTATCGATGCAATAGAGTTCTATTACTACTTAAAACGGGATATCGCATCTGATTTCTATGTCTCATGATAAGATATAATATCCATTGCGAAGTGTCACTTATTCCCCGTATTCACTTCAAATGAATGTTAATGCGACACTTCCTTGCTAAGAAATAGCGTTTGCAGATGTCTTCGTATCGTAGAAATAGAGTTCTGACACTTCTTAGAACGCGATATCGCATATCATTTCTATGTTTCACGATAAGATATAATATTCATTGCGATGTGACATGTATGCCTCGTATTCACTTCAGAAGAATGTAAATGCGACACTTCCTTGCTAGGAAATAGAGTCTCCAGATATCTACGTATCGTAGCAATAGAGTTCTAAAGCTTCTTAAAACATGATATCGCATCTCATTTCTATGTTTCATGATAAGATATAATATCCATTCCGAAGTGTCATGCATACCTCGTATTCACTTCAAAAGCATATAAATGCGACTCTGCGTTGCTAGGAAATAGCGTTTGCAGATGTCTACGTATCGAAGCAATAGAGTTCTAAAGTTTCTTAAAACACGATATCGCATCTCATTTCTATGTTTCATGATAAGATCTATTATTCATTGCGAAGTGTCACTTATACCTCGTATTCACTTCAAACGAATGTAAATGCGACACTTGCTTGCTAAGAAATAGCGTTTGCAGATGTCTACGTACGGAAGCAATAGAGATCTAAAGCTTCTTAAAACATGATATCGCATCTCATTTCTATGTTTCATGATAAGATAATATCCATTCCGAAGTGTCATGTATACCTCGTATTCACTTCAAAAGCATGTAAATGCGACTCTGCGTTGCTAGGAAATAGCGTTTGCAGATGCGTATGTAACGTAGCAATAGTGTTCTAATGCTTCTCACAGCGCGATATCGCATCTCATTTTTTTGTTCCATGATAAGATATACTATTCGGTGCGAAGTGTCATGTATAGCTCGTATCCACTTCAAATGTATGTAAATGCGACACTACTTGCTAGGAAATAGCGTTTACATGTGTCTATGTATCGAAGGAATAGTGTTCTAATGCTTCTTAAAACACGATATGGCATCTCATTTCAATGATTCATGGTAAATTGCAATATTCTATGCAATATGTTACATTTGTCTGCATCTAGACCTTAGAAGGATGTGAATCCTATACTTACTTGCAACATAATATCGTTCCCTGATCTCTACGTGCCCAAGCAAGACATTTCTAATACTTCAATCAGCGCGATGTCGCATCTCATTTCAACGTTTCAATGCAAAGTATCTGTAATCATATATCCATAACATTGTGCTTAACTGTTAGAGGTCTTCAATAGAATGTGAACTATATAATTCCATGCAACGGCATGGCGCTCCGTAGTGTCTGTCTGTTAAAGCAATCGAGCTAGAATTTTCCATGCAATGCGCTGGCGCATCCCATTTCATCGTTTCAAAGTAAGAATGCTGTAATCTCTTATGCATAGCTCTATGCTTATCTGCTTTAAAACTTCATAAGAATGTAAATTCTACAGCTCCATGCAACAGGATTGCCCTTCGTAGTGTCTACGTGTCGAGACAATAGAGTACTAATGCATTATACAATGCCATGACTCATCTCATTTCAACGTTTCGAATTAAGTAAGCTGTAATCTTCTATGAAAAGCATTATAATTATCTGCTTCTACTCTACAATAGGATGTGAATTCTATAGATCCAAGCAACAGGAGGGCAGGCCCTCCACCATCCTACTTCCTACCCTGATGCGGGCAAAGGATTCCCAGGGCCACTCAAACCGCGACCAACATCTATCTTATACTCTAACCGATTCATCGTTATGCGTTTTCCATTAAGCTTGCCGGGATCAGTGATATTGATTCGCTCAATCTAAATTGTTGTTTTCTTTTTAAGTTTCTCGATTTTTTTAGTTTCTCTCACGATATCGTCTATTTCGTTGTACCTTGCCCTTACAGTATGGTATATAATCTGTTGTTTGATATTTCTAGGATTTCCTCTTAATAAATGCAATGCTTCCACATATTTTCTTTCTCTTTCTCTTTAGTTACATTGTTGTTATTTTATGCTTTTCACCCTCCACATTCCCTCTCTACGCCATCTCGGAACAGGCGTTATACGATTACTGCAGGATGACGCTCCGGTCTCGTTACACCGAGATCGAGTGTTCTGTCTTGCATCCGTTGATTTATATATGTTATATATTGGAGAATATTTCCTCTTATCGTTTGTATTTTTCGAATGAAATTACATTGACAGAAGTACGAGCTAGTTCTGCACGCCTATTTGAAACAACATTAAATCACCTTGTTAAACAATAATATATTAAATGTGACTTGGACTTTTGAATTTGAATTTATAAACATCTAACAGGTAAATATGTTTTTCTTACTATTCATATCATTATACATTCCGTGATTTATTGTGTGCTGTGATTTGATGTATTAACTGCTTGATTATATTTTGCAATGAACTTTGCGTACCAAACATTGTTTTTACTCCTGATGGGAGTGGATAGTTCTTCGTTTTATATTCTTATATTGCATTGATTATAAAAGTATATGACATCCTTTTTATGCAGTCATATATAATTATGTACTATGGCGGTTTTTCCCGTTACAATCCGCAAGAAAAGGGTATATAGAACCAATAATAACGGGGTATACAGAAGTTTAATCCGGGGTTATATCGGAGTACAGAATATCCGCGTGATTCGGCAACGCGAAGTACAGAACAATAAATTTCCTATCCAGCGAGTATTTCGAAGCTGCGAGGCTGGGACTTTCTGGGCGCCAGCTACTCAAGAAGTAGCAGAAACTAGTAAACCACGCAACGCGGGGAAACCCGGTGCAAGATAACTCTCGAAATTTCGAAATACTCTTTCGCTCGACTGCTTCTAGCCGAGTGCACAAATTAGGGTCGCGGGATACTGAACTCACGGCTTCTTTCTAGATTGCCTCGACGCGGTATTACAAAAGGATATACGACACGCCGCGAATGACCGGGGATCACCACCCGTTATACAATACAAATTACAATACGCGATATCACAATTGAGGCAGGGAACAAATGGGACGCTTTAGCGTATAAGGACTCACGTTCTCGTTTCCAACAAGTATGGATCTCGTTCAGTCCGTCTACCTCTCTCCCTCTCTCTCTCTCTCTCCTCCGAATTGCTCCGTATAACCGCTTGCTCGGTTGCTCGCTAAGTAGTCGCTAAGTCGTTGAGAAGAATGAGAGGCTGTCTTCGTGCTGGCTAGCTCATTATATAGGTTTGCTGGGGGTTTTCGGATCCCCTTAGATCCTCCTTAGGGCTCCTTGGTGGGGTAGGGCCATACGCTTCGGTATTTTTCGGGGCATCGATCGGTGGATTTCGGCGATCTTCCCTGATCGCCCCCTCTGATGTGTCTAGAGGGGGTCCTCTGGATTATTTGAACTGCGGCGCGTGTCGCGCGCCGCGCTTTCCACGGCTCACCTGCTATTCCGCTGCGCATCTTGAGTTTTCCTCTCCGTGGGCTCAGGGGAGGGGTGGAGATCCTTCTCACACCCGAGAACCATCCTGTTCTTCTCCATGGACTATGGCAGCAGTCTTATCGTTGCAGGGCTCTGGATCGTATCCTTCGGGCTTTAGGGTCTCTTCTTGCTCACTTCCCGCCTCCTCCACCGTCGAGCCCGTCACGCTACCTCGGCGCACAGCCCTCCCGCGAACCTGCGGTCTTCTTATCCGCCGAAGCGGCGTCTTGTGGGTCGCTTCTTCCATCAGCTCGCCAGTCTAATCCGTAGGACGGAGAGAGAGAATAGAACGGGGGGGGGGGGGGAAGGTTCTACCATCGTGTATTTCACGTTCCTCGCAAATACTGCTATCGCGATGGTCCGTGTCGCGCTTCTCGCATGGGTGGTGATCTGCGAGGTAAAAATTCGCGATTAAGTAAGTATGTGTTCAAATTGAATTCCGAATAATGCACTAAAAAGCATCCCAGATAACAAACGGCAAAATGGTAGCGACACCATGCCGGCACTATATTGCCACTTCCGAGGAGTGTCAACTGATTCGTAGTCATCTGTGACCGGATTCGTTACCAGAACGTGTTACCAGCACGTTCTAGACAAGCGAATCGCGCAGCACCAGCACCATGGTGACACGCGTATCATCGCTCCATTCATGAATCTCCTCAGCAATGACGCAGGATCACATTTGGCAATTGGGAACCTGTGCTTTCATACAAATTAGAACCGTTAGATGTCAGTAGATGTTCAGCATATGAGTATTGATAGACATTTTGATGGTCGTTTTCCTATATTTATAGTTATTGAGCGAGTCGTATATATTTCTTTCAATCCATCATAGGCCAAAAATATTATTTATAAAAAAAATATTACTTATAAAATAAAAATTCATGCTGTTGCGTCCCTAACTTCGCCTTGTGTAATTTTTGAAATAACATGCTGTCATCGTATTTAATGTAACCTTCAATTGCAATAATTTGTAACAATAAATTGAAGAAAATTTATATAACATAAGTGTATATATTTTTATGACAAAGTAATTATCGACTTTATGGAAAAAATCGCCCTATCGAGCTAGTTTATAGAAAATAATAAAATCGAGTTCTTATATCTTTGTTTTGTGCCGGTGTATCTATTTTGGAATCAAAATAAATAAATTGCGCAGTTTAGTCATTTTTCATATTTGCTTATAATTTTTATGGAAATAGCTTCCCCATCAGTAAATGTCAGCCTACGCCACAACCACGCGTGTAGCTATGGTGAGCTGATAGTGTCATTGTCACGGCCGTGTAGCCCGTGTGCTATATCTCGGTGCTTTAATAGTGCCGTGATACGAATGCAGCCCCAGTACTAACAGTATGCCATTTCGAAAGCTGAGTAGGAGCACTTTGTTAGCACAGTTCTGTCACGGAATTCGTTCCATCCGTTGTCATTGGCGTGCCAATCGCCGGCTGTTTGGGATATTGTGGTGCATGAGGCAGACTTGTTCCTTATCATCGTCAAGGAGATGGATTTTCACTCCCCCCTTTTTGAATTTTTTAAATTATTGTTTGGAATTTTTGCCGTTTCTGTATCTCTATGACCGCATTGTGGATTCAACTTATATACGATCCTTTTGGTCTTCATCTTTTGTTACATGTAATATTATATATGTGATGCACGTTTGTTATGTAATGCTCCGATTTGTAAGCCTCAGATACTTTTATTCTTTGGTAAAGCAACTTATTCGATTAATATATATTTATTAGACATAGATATAAACAATTAGAAAAATGTTATTAAAACGCTATTAAATATGTTGTTGCTATTATATATTTAAGGTCTGAAGATGTAGATGCAATTAATGTCCGATATTTTACGTGATCCCATCGACGTATCGAGTGAGGCTATGAAATATAAAAATCTTTTACTATTCTTCGACCCCTTTACATGTTAAATGAATGATTAGTTTTGCAAGACGAGAAGCCTGAATTAGTGAGATATCTAGGAACATAAGTAATTTGTAAGTAATACATCTTTTCTCTTTGAAATATTTGCCTTTGCATAGAATAGAACGTATAGATATAATTGCCTGTTTTGTACCCATTTCGGTCCAATTCTATTATAGCCTTTGAGCAGAAGTAATATTGATTATACTTGATTTTTGCAATAGTTCTTTGATTAACAGGTTTTATTAACCTAGGATCATCATTTGACGGATGTCACAATCTACTTTGTAACTCCATCAGTTTCTTTTTCTGCTCGCTACTTTCCATTTTCAGTTCCGTATACTTATCCTTTATCACCATCATATATGTTGCCTAAAATTACAATAACTTTTTGTCCTCAAATTTTGCGGATATTTCAATTAAATTTCCTTTGATTAAATAAACCCAAATTAAAAAACAGTGGCACGTACCATTTCTTGGATACGTTGTATCGTAATTTGCATCTGACTGTTTTGAAAGGCACGCACTTTACTTAACGTTTGCAATGATTCGGTTAGCGAAGTAAAGAAATATTTTACTTTCGAAATTGTTGGCTCTTGTAATTCTAAGGCAAATATATTCATCTGTCGATATCGTGAACATTGTTTTTTGTCAAAATTCCAGAAAAACAAATATACTATAAGTAAAATAATAAACATCGTAATATTAAATTTAACTCTGTTCATCGTTGCCTTGTTGGACACATCCATAACAATATACAGGATGGGGCAGTAATAATTAGCACCTCAGATATCCACGAAACTATAAGTTTCATAGAAGTTTTTGCTAATATAAAATTGCATAGTACAAAGGGCCCATCCGTTGATGAAAACAGTTTTTTTGTAAGTGGAGTTATGTTGGACATATGAAGGTTACCTTCATTTTTTAAAATGAATTGGTATGTTCATTCTTCCGTAATACGATAGAGCATTTTAAAGCAAGTTTAACGATCTGTAACATGAAGGCATTGAAGGTTACAAAAAGTAAAGAAAGGCAATAATACTCACGGTTTTGATAGTAAATGAAACATACGCATTGTAAACAGTGGTGGAAGGCCTAATACTTACCGTTTACTTCACTGTGAATAAACACTTTTCGAAGGGCGTTTCAATAGTTTGCAGCATAAGTTAAACATGATAAGATTAGTATTGAAAAATCGGTTCGAATACGTTTGGTTAGGCTGTTCTTTGTGTCGTTCATTTTATAAGTACTGAACTGCGGATTCCTGAGGACAGCTCACAAAATTGTTGAACTATGGAAGATTATCATTGTGAATTTGAATCAAAAGGTAATTAAATTCCATTAGATTGTAAACAGATCTCAATGTTTCATTTTAAATAGTAAGATTAAATACTCTTTACAAAACTACAAGAATGGATACATACCTTTCTGTTATTATTATTTCATAAAGAATTATAATTGCAATTATATAGCTCATTACGATAAAAAATATTTCTCAGAAAATTCTAAATATTAAATTAAAGAATCAAGTAAAACATTTTTAATAATTACGAATATGAAAAATACTTGAACATTCCAATAGAAAAATGTCTAAACAGGAGTTAGGAAAGTCAAACATTCAATTTCAATTCCAGAATTCATCTATAAGAGGTAAAATGTTTTGAAAGCTTTAATTACAGTCTTTTAATGCAAGCAGTTGGGCAGTATTTCAATTTTTAAGAAAATTGATGAAAGTCAACCATTTTGAAGTGGTCAGAATCTTTGTCGTTTGAGCAATAAGTGAATAACAAATAACTGCATAAATTCCAGGCTTACAAACTTATGGATTAAATCCTATGCAGACTCGTTTATGAGCGAGTTACTAAATAATAATCCACACTAAGTAATCATTTTAAAACTTAAACGATTACATCTCGCGAACTTTCGAAGATATCAGAAGCGTGAAAAGTATGTGGTTTATCAAAAACTCTTCTAAAAGAACGGACGAAGCCAATAGAAATCTTTGTTGAAGTAAGCAAGTTCTAAAGTTCTAAGCAACGCGATGGCCCTTATCTGCCTATGTTTCATAGCAAGTAAGTTCTGAATTTCTATGAAATCCGATGGAATTCCTCACTACTAACGTTTCAAAGTAAGTTCTCAAATTCTCAGTTCTACGTTTAAAACTATGTGTGTTCTATATATCTATGAAAAGTGATGGTTCCTATTAGTTGTGACGGAAACCTATATATAGTAAGTCAGGGAAGCTCGAAGGGGTTAATTATCTAAATGCTTTAAGGTGTAAAACGTACTTTAATCTAAAGCGATCTATCGTTCCAAGGTATCCGCTCACGTACAACTTTTCTTGGGCGCCTGCTGCTCAAAAAGCAGCAAAGGAATAGACTACACGACCCCGGGAACCCTGGGGCGGAACAACCCTTGAAACTTCGAAATGCTCCTCCTCTCGACTACGCCCGGCCAAGTACATACACTCAGGTCGCGAGACACTGAAGTCACGGCATGTATATTTATGGTCTCGACGTGGGTTTAACTAACAAGGGCTACGGGAAACTACGCAACACGCCGCGAATTATCGGGTATCATAACTCGCTTCACGATATAAGATACAATATACAATATGCGACACAAGAATGGGACATATTGTTTGCAGATGTCTACGTATCGTAGCAATAGAGTTCTAATGCTTCTTAAAACGAGAAGTCGAATTTCATTTCTATGTTTCGTAATAAGATATAATATTCATTGTGGAATGTTATGTATACCTCGTATTCACTTCAAATGAATGTAAATGCGACTCTTCCTTGCTGGGAAATAACGATTGCAGATGTCTACGTATCCAAGCAATAGAGTTCTAATGCCTCTTAAATCGCGATATCGCATCTCATTTCTATGTTTCGGCATAAGGTATAATATTCATTGTGGAGTGCTATGTATACCCCTTATTCACTTCAAATGAATGTAAATGCGGCACTTCCTTGCTATTATATAGCGTTTGCATATGTCTACGTATCGTAGCAAGAGAGCTCTAATGCTTTTTAAATCCCGATATCGCATCTCATTTCTATGTTTCATGATAAGATATAATATTCATTGTGGAGTGTCATGTATGCATCGTACTCACTTCGAAAGAATGTAAATGCGACACTTCCTTGCTAGGAAATAGCGTTTCCAGATATCGACGTATCGTCGTAATAGTGTTCTAATGCTTCTTAAAATGCGAAATCGCATCTCATTTCTATGTTCCATGATAAGATATATATATCCGTTGCGAAGTGTCATGTATACCTCGTATTCACTTCAAGTGAATGCAAATGCGACACTTCCCTGCTAGGAAATAGCGTTTGCAGATGTCTACGTATCGAAGCAATAGGTTTCTAGTGCTTCTTAAAACGCGATTTCGCATCTCATTTCTATGTTCCCTGACAAGATACAATATTCATTGCGAAGTGTCGTGTATACCTCGCATACACTTCAAGGGAATGTAAATGCGACACTTCCTTGCTAGGAAATAGCGATGGCATATGTCTACGTATCGAAGAAGTAGAGTTCTAATGCTTCTCAAATCGCAATATCGCATCTCATTTCTATGTTTCATGATAAGATATAATATTCATTGCGAAGTGTCATGTATACCTCGCATACACTTAAAATGAATGTAAATGCGACACATCCATGCTAGGAAATAGCGTTTGCAGATGTCTACGTGTCGAAGCAATAGAGTTCTAACGCTTCTTAAAACGCGATATCGCATCTCATTTCTATGTTTCATGATAAGATATAATATTCATTGCGGAGTGTCATGTATACCCCGCATACACTTCAAATGAATGTAAATGCGACACTTCCTTGCTAGGAAATAGCGCTTGCAGATGTTTACGTATCGAAGCAATAGAGTTCAAATGCTTCTTAAAACAAGACATCGCATCTCATTTCTATGTTTCACGATAAGATATAATATTCATTGCGAAGAGTTACGTATTCCTCGTCTACACTTCAAAGGAATGTAAATGCGACACTTCCTTTCTATTGAATGGCGTTTGCAGATGTCTACGTACCGCAGCAATAGCGCTCTAATGCTTCTTAAAACGAGATATTGCATCTCTCTTCTATGTTTCATGATAAGATCTAATACTCATTGCGAAGTGTCATGTATACCTCGTATTCACTTCAAAAGAATGTAAATGCGACACTTTCTTGCTAGGAAGTGGCGTTTGCAGATGTCTACGTATCGAAGTAATAGAGTTCTAATGCTTCTTATATCGCGATATCGCATCTCATTTCTACGTTTCATGATAAGATGTAATATTCATTGCGGAGTGGCATGTATTCCTCGTCTACACTTGCAATGAATGTAAATGCGACACTTCCTTGCTAGGAAATAGCGCTTGCAGATGTTTACGTATCGAAGCAACAAGGTTCTAATGCTTCTTAAAACGAGACATCGCATCTCATTTCTATGTTTCACGATAAGATATAATATTCACTGCGAGGAGTTATGTATTCCTCGTCTACACTTCAAAGGAATGTAAATGCGACACTTCCCTTCTATTGAATAGCGTTTGCAGATGTCTACGTACCGCAGCAATAGGTTTCTAATGCTTTTTAAATCGCGATATCGCATCTCAACTCTATGTTTCATGATAAGATATAATATTCGTTGCGGAGTGGCATGTATACCTCGTATTCACTTCAATGGAATGTAAATGCGACACTTCCTTGCTAGGAAGTAGCGTTTGCAGATATCTACGTATCGAAGCAATGGAGTTCCGATGCTTCTTAAGCGAGATATCGCATCTCATTCCTATGCTTCATGATAACATATAGTATACATTGCGGAGTGGCATGTATACCTCGTCTACACTTGCAATGAATGTAAATGCGACACTTCCTTGCTAGCAATTAGCGCTTGCAGATGTTTACGTATCGAAGCAATAGAGTTCCAATTCTTCTTAAAACGGGATATTGCTTCTCATTTCTATGTTTCATGATGAGATATAATATTCATTGCGGAGTGGCACGTGTACCTCGCATACACTCCAAATGAATGTGAATGCGACAATTCCTTGCTAGAAAATAGAGTTTTCAGATGTCTACGTATCGAAGCAATAGCGTTCTAATGCTTCTTAAAACGAGATATTGCATCTCTCTTCTATGTTTCATGATAAGATATAATATTCATTGCGAAGTGTCATGTATACCACGTATTCACTTCAAAAGATTGTAAATGCTACACTTCCTTGCTAGGAAGTGGCGTTTGCAGATGTCTACGTATCGAAGCAGTAGAGTTCTAATGCTTCTTATATCGCGATATCGCATATAATTTCTATGTTTCATGATAAGATATAATATTCATTGTGAAGAGTCATGTATGCCTCGTATTCACTTCAAAAGAATGTAAGTGCGACACTTCCTTGCTAGGAAGTAGCGTTTGCAGATGTCTACGTATCGAAGCAATAGGGTTCTAATGCTTCTCAAAACGCGATGTCACATCTCATTTCTATGTTTCATGATCAGGTATAATATTCATTGCGAAGTGTCATGTATAACCTCGTATTCACATCACAAGAATGTAAATGCGACACTTCCATGCTAGGAAATAGCGTTTGCGGATGTCTACGTATCGTAGCAATAGAGTTCTAATGCTTCTTAAAACGAGATGTCGCATCTCATTTCTATGTTTCATGATAAGATATAATATTCATTGCGAAGTGTCAGGTATACCTCGTGTTCACTTCAATGGAATGTAATTGCGACATTTCCTACCTAGGAAATAAAGTTTGCAGATGTCTACGTATCGAAGCAATATGGTTCTAATGCTTCTCAAAACGCGATGCCGCATCTCATTTCATTGTTTCATGCTCAGATATAATATTCATTGCGAAGTGTCATGTATACCTCGTATTCACTTCAAAAGGATGTAAATGCGACACTTCCTTGCTAGGAAATAGCGTTTCCAGATGACTACGTGTCTAAACAATAGAGTTCTAATGATTCTTAAAACGCGATATCGCATCTCACATCTGTGTTTCATGATAAGATATAATGTTCATTGCGAAGTGTCATGTATATCTCGTATTCACTTCAAATGAATGTAAACGCGAAACTTCCATGCTATGAAATAGCGTTTGCAGATGTCTACGTATCGTAGCGATAGAGTTCTAATGCTTCTTAAAACGCGATATCACTTCTCACTTCTATGTTTCATGATAAGATATAATATTCATTGCGAAGTGTCATGTATATCTCGTATTCACTTCAAAAGAATGTAATTGCGACACTTCCTTGCTAGGAAATAGCGTTTGCAGATGTCTACGTATCGAAGCAATAGGGTTCTAATGCTTCTCAAAACGCGATGTCGCATCTCATTTCTAATTTCTATGTTTCATGATCAGATATAATATTCATTGCGAAGTGTCATGTATACCTCGTATTCACTTCAAAAGGATGTAAATGCGACACTTCCTTGCTAGGAAATAGCGTTTCCAGATGACTACGTGTCTAAACAATAGAGTTCTAATGATTCTTAAAACGCGATATCGCATCTCACTTCTATGTTTCATGATAAGATATAATGTTCATTGCGAAGTGTCATGTATATCTCGTATTCATTTCAAATGAATGTAAATGCGAAACTTCCATCCTAGGAAATAGCGTTTGCAGATGTCTACGTATCGTAGCAATAGAGTTCTAATGCTTCTTAAAACGAGATGTCGCATCTAATTTCTATATTTCATGATAAGATATAATATTCATTGCGAACTGTCATGTATACCTCGTATTCACTTCTAATGAATGTAAACGCGAAACTTCCATGCTAGGAAATAGCGTTTGCAGATGTCTACGTATCGTAGGAATAGTTCTAATGCTTCTTAAAACGCGATATCACTTCTCACTTCTATGCTTCATGATAGGATATAATATTCATTGCGAAGTGTCATGTATATGTCGTATTCACTTCAAAAGAATGTAATTGCGACACTTCCTTGCTAGGAAATAGCGTTTCCAGATGACTACGTGTCTAAACAATTGAGTTCTAATGATACTTAAAACGCGATATCGCATCTCACTTCAATGTTTCATCATAAGATATATTGTTCATTGCGAAGTGTCATGTATATCTCGTATTCACTTCAAATGAATGTAAACGCGAAACTTCCATGCTAGGAAATAGCGTTTGCAGATGTCTACGTATCGTAGCAATAGAGTTCTAATGCTTCTTAAAACGAGATGTCGCATCTAATTTCTATATTTCATGATAAGATATAATATTCATTGCGAACTGTCATATATACCTCGTATTCACTTCAAAAGGATGTAAATGCGACATTCCATTCCTTGGAAATAGAGTTTGCAGATGTCTACGTATATAAGCAATAGATTTCTAATGCTTCTCAAAACGCGATATAGCACCTCATTCCTATGTTTCATGATAAGATATAATATTCATTGCGAAGTGTCATGTATATCTCGTATTCACTTCAAAAGAATGTAAATGTGACACTTCCATGCTAGGAAATAGCGTTTGCAGATGTCTACGTATATTAGCAATAGAGTTCTAATGCTTCTCAAAACGCGATATAGCACCTCATTCCTATGTTTCATGATAAGATATAATATTCATTGCTAAGTGTCATGTATATCTCGTATTGACTTCAAAAGAATGTGAATGTGACACTTCCATGCTAGGAAATAGCGTTTGCAGATGTCTACGTATCGTAGCAATAGAGTTCTAATGCTTCTCAAAATGCGACATAGCACCTCATACATATGTTTCATGATAAGATATAATATTCATTGCGAAGTGTCATGTATATCTCGTATTCACTTCAAGAGAATGTAAGTGCGACACTTGCATGCTAGGAAATAGCGTTTCCAGATGTCTACATATCGTAGCAATAGAGTTCTAATGCTTCTTAAAACGCGATATCGCATCTCACTTCTATGTTTCATGATAAGATACAATATTCATTGCGAAGTGTCATGTATACCTCGCATTCACTTCAAAAGAATGTAAATGCGACACTTCCTTGCTAGGAAATAGCGTTTGCAGATGTCTACGTATCGTGGCAATAGAGTTCTAATGCTTCTTAAAACGCGATATAGCATCTCACGTCTATGTTTCGTGATAAGATATAATATCCATTGCGAAGTGTCATGTATACCTCGTATTCACTTCAATGGAATGTAAATGCGACACTTCCTTGCAAGGAAATAACATTTGCAGATGTCTACGTGTCGTAGCAATAGAGTTCTAATGCTTCTTAGAACGCGACATCGCATCTCACTTCTATGTTTCATGATAAGATATAATATTTATTGCGAAGTGTCGTATATACCTCGTATTCACTTCAAAAGGATGTAAATGAGACACATCTTTGCTAGGAAATAGCGTTTCCAGATGACTACGTATGGAAACAATAGAGTTCTAATACTTCTAAAACGAGATGTCGCATTTCATTTCTATGTTTCGTGATAAGATATAATATTCATTGGAAAGTGTCATGTATACCTCGTATTCACTTCAAAAGAATGTAAATGCGACACATCTTTGCTAGGAAATAGCGTTTCCAGATGACTACGTATTGAAATAATAGAGTTCTAATACTTCTTAAAACGCGATATCGCATCTCACATCTATGTATCATGATAAGATATAATATTCAATGCGAAGTGCCATGTATACCTCGTATTCACGTCAAAAGAATGTAAATGCGACACTTCCATGCTAGGAAACAGCGTTTGCAGATTTCTACGTATAGTAGCAATAGAGTTCTAGTGCTTCCTAAATCTCGATATCGCATCTCACTTCTATGTTTCGAGATAAGATATAATATTCATTGCGAAGTGTCATGTATACCTCGTATTCACTTCAAAAGAATGTAAATGCGACACTTCCATGCTAGGAAGTAGCGTCTGCAGATGTCTACGTATCGTAGCAATAGATTTCTAATTCTTCTTAAAACGCGATATCGCATTTCACTTCTATGTTTCATGATAAGATATAATATTTATTATGGAGTGTTATATATACCTCGTATTCAACTTCAAAAGAATGTAAATACGACCCATCCATGCTAGGAAATTGCCTTTGCAGATGTCTACTTATCGCAGCAATAGAGTTCTAATGCTTCTTCGATCGCGATATCGCATCTCACTTCTATGTTTCATGATAAAATATAATATTCATTGCGAAGTGTCATGTATACCTCGTATTCACTTCAAAAGAATCTAAATGCGACACTTCCATGCTAGGAAATAACGCTTCCAGATGTCTACGTATCTTAGCAATAGAGTTCTAATGCTTCTTAAAACGCGATATCGCATCTCACTACTATGTTTCATGATATGATACAATATTCATTGCGAAGTGTCATGTATATCTCGTATTCACTTCAAGAGAATGTAAATGCGACACTTGCATGCTAGGAAATAGCGCTTCCAGATGTCTACATATCGTAGCAATAGAGTTCTAATGCTTCTTAAAACGCGATATCGCATCTCACATCTATGTATCATGATAAGATATAATATTCAATGCGAAGTGTCATGTATACCTCGTATTCACTTCAAAAGAATGTAGATGCGACACTTCCATGCTAGGAAATAGCGTTTCCAGATGTCTACGTGTCGTAGCAATAGAGTTCTAATGCTTCTTAGAACGCGACATCGCATCTCACTTCTATGTTTCATGATAAGATATAATATTCATTGCGAAGTGTCATGTATACCTCGCATTCACTTCAAAAGAATGTAAATGCGACACTTCCTTGCTAGGAAATAACGCTTCCAGATGTCTACGTATCTTAGCAATAGAGTTCTAATGCTTCTTAAAACGCGATATAGCATCTCACGTCTATGTTTCATGATAAGATATAATATTTATTGCGAAGTGTCATATATACCTCGTATTCACTTCAAAAGGATGTAAATGCGACACATCTTTGCTAGGAAATAGCGTTTCCAGATGACTACGTATGGAAACAATAGAGTTCTAATACTTCTTAAAACGAGATGTCGCATTTCATTTCTATGTTTCGTGATAAGATATAATATTCATTGGGAAGTGTCATGTATACCTCGTATTCACTTCAAAAGAATGTAAATGCGACACTTCCATGCTAGGAAGTAGCGTCTGCAGATGTCTACGTATCGTAGCAATAGAGTTCTAATGCTACTTAAAACGAGATGTCGCATTTCATTTCTATGTTTCGTGATAAGATATAATATTCATTGTGGAGTGTTGTGTGTACCTCGTATTCACTTCAAAAGTATGTAAATGCCACACTTCCTTGATGGGATATAACATTTGCAGATGTCTACGCATCGTAGCAATAGGGTTCTAGTGCATCTTAAATCGCGATATAGCATCTCACTTCTATGTTTCGAGATAAGATATAGTATTCATTGCGTAGTGTCATATATACCTCGTATTAACTTCAAAAGAATGTAAATGCGGCATCTCCATGCTAGGAAATAGCGTTTGCAGATGTCTACGTATCATAGCAATAGATTTCTAATGCTTCTTAAAACGCGATATCGCATTTCACTTCTATGTTTCATGGTAAGATATAATATTTATTATGGAGTGTTATATGTACCTCGTATTCAACTTCAAAAGAATGTAAATACGACCCATCCATGCTAGGAAATTGCCTTTGCAGATGTCTACTTATCGCAGCAATAGAGTTCTAATGCTCCTTCGATCGCGATATCGCATCTCACTTCTATGTTTCATGATAAGATATAATATTCATTGCTATGTGTCATGTATACCTCGTATTCACTTCAAAAGAATCTAAATGCGACACTTCCATGCTAGGAAATAGCGCTTCCAGATGTCTACGTGTCTTAGCAATAGAGTTCTAATGCTTCTTAAATCGCGATATCGCATCTCACTTCTTTGTTTCGAGATAAGATATAATATTCATTGCGAAGTGTTATATATACCTCGTATTAACTTCAAAAGAATGTAAATGCGGCATCTCCATGCTAGGAAATAGCGTTTGCAGATGTCTACGTATCGTAGCAATAGGGTTCTAATGCTACTTAAAACGAGATATCGCATCCCACTGCTATGTTTCATGATAAGATATAGTATTCATTGCGAAGTGTCATGTATACCTCGTATTCACTTCAAAAGAATGTAAATGAGACACTTCCTTTCTAGGAAATAGCGTTTCCAGATGACCACGTTTCGAAAGAATAGAGTTCTAATACTTCTTAAAACGAGATGGCGCATTTCATTTCTATGTTTCATGATAAGATATAATATTCATTGCGAAGTGTCATGTATACCTCGTATTCACATCAAAATAATGTAAATGCGACACTTCCTTGCTAGGAAATAGCATTTCCAGACGACTGCGTATCGAAACAATAGAGTTCTAATGCTTCTTAAAACGAGACGGTTATCACATTCCTATGTTTAATGATGAGATAAAATATTCATTGCGAAGTGTCATGTATACCTCGTATTCGCTTCAAGAGAATGTAAATGCGAAACTTCCTTGCGATTAAATAGCGCTTGCAGATGTCTACGTATCGTAGCAATGGAGTTCTAATGCTTTTTAAATCGGGATATCGCATCACATTTCTATGTTTCATGATAAGATATAACATTCATTGCGAAGTGTCATGTATACCTCGTATTCACTTCAAAAGAATGCAGATGCGACACTTCCTTGCTAGGAAATAGCGTTTCCAGACGACTACGTATCGAAACAATGGAGTTCTAATGCTTCTTAAAACGAGACGGCTATCACATTTCTATGTTTCATGATGAGACAAAATATTCATTGCGAAGTGTCATGTATACCTCGTTTTCCCCTCTAGAGAATGTAAATGCGAAATTTCCTTGCGATTAAATATCGCTTGCAGATGTCTGCGTATCGTAGCAATGGAGTTCTAATGCTTTTTAAATCGCGATATCGCATCACATTTCCATGTTTCATGATAAGATATAATATTCATTGTGGAGTGTTATGTGTACACCGTATTCACCTCAAAAGATTGTAAATGCGGCTCTACCTTCTAGGAAATAGCGTTTGCAGATGTCTACGTATCGGAGCAATAGAGTTCTAATGCTTCTTAAAACGGGATACCGCATCTCTTTTCTATGTTTCATGAAAAGATATAATATTAATTGCTAACTGTTATGTATACCTCGTACTGACTTAAAAAGAATGTAAATGCGACACTTCCATGCTAGGAAATAGCGTTTGCAGATGTCTACGTATCGTAGCAATAGAGTTCTAATGCTACTTAAATCGAGATGTCGCATTTCATTTCTATGTTTCGTGATAAGATATAATATCCATTGCGAAGTGTCATGTATACCTCGTATTCACTTCAAAAGAATGTAAATGGGACACTTCCTTGCTGGGAAATAGCGTTTCCAGATGACCACGTATCGAAAGGATAGAGTTCTAATACCTCCTAAAACGAGATATCGCATCTCATTTCTATGTTTCATGATAAGATATAATATTCATTGCGAAGTGCCATGTATACCTCGTATTCACTTCAAAGGAATGTAAATGCGACACTTCCTTGCTAGGAAATAGCGTTTCAAGATGTCTACGCATCGTAGCAATAGAGTCCTTGTGCTTCTTAAATCGCGATATCGCATCTCACTTCTATGTTTCGAGATAAGATATAATATTCATTGCGAAGTGTCATGTATACATCGTATTAACTTCAAAAGAATGTATATGCGGCATTTGCATGCTAGGAAATAGCGTTTCCAGATAACTACGTGTCTAAACAATAGAGTTCTAATGAATCTTAAAACGCGATATCGCATCTCACTTCTATGTTTCATGATAAGATATAATGTTCATTGCGAAGTGTCATGTATATCTCGTATTCATTTCAAATGAATGTAAATGTGAAACTTCCATCCTAGGAAATAGCGTTTGCAGATGTCTACGTATCGTAGCAATAGAGTACTAATGCTTCTTAAAACGCGATATCACATCTCACTTCTATGTTTCATGATAAGATATAATATTCATTGCGAAGTGTCATGTATATCTCGTATTTACATCACAAGAATGTAAATGCGACACTTCCATGCTAGGAAATAACGTTTGCAGATGTCTACGTATCGTAGCAATAGAGTTCTAATGCTTCTTAAAACGAGATGTCGCATCTAATTTCTATATTTCATGATAAGATATAATATTCATTACGAACTGTCATGTATACCTCGTATTCACTTCAAAAGGATGTAAATGCGACATTTCATTCCTAGGCAATAGAGTTTGCAGATGTCTACGTATATTAGCAATAGAGTTCTAATGCTTCTCAAAACGCTACATAGCACCCCATTCATATGTTTCATGATCAGATATAATATTCATTGCGAAGTGTCATGTATATCTCGTATTCACTTCAAATGTATGTAAATGCGAAACTTCCATGCTAGAATATAGCGTTTGCACATGTTTACGTATCGTAGCAATAGAGTCCTAATGCTTCTTAAAACGCGATATCACATCTCACTTCTATGTTTCATGATTACATATAATAATCATTGCGAACTGTCAGGTATACCTCGTATTCACTTCAAAAGGATGTAAATGCGACATTTCATTCCTAGGAAATAGAGTTTGCAGATGTCTACGCATATTAGCAATAGAGTTCTAATGCTTCTCAATACGCGATGTCGCATCTCATTTCTATGTTTCATGATCAGATATAATATTCATTGCGAAGTGTCATGTATACCTCGTATTCACTTCAAAAAGATGTAAATGCGACACTTCCTTGCTAGGAAATAGCGTTTCCAGATGACTACGTGTCTAAGCAATAGAATTTTAATGATTCTTAAAACGCGATATCACATCTCACTTCTATGTTTCATGATAAGATATAATGTTCATTGCGAAGTGTCATGTATATTATGTATTCACTTCAAATGAATGTAAACGCGAAACTTCCATGCTAGGAAATAGCGTTTGCAGATGTCTACGTATCGTAGCAATAGAGTTCTAATGCTTCTTAAACCGCGATATCACATCTCACTTCTATGTTTCATGATAAGATATAATATTCATTGCGAAGTGTCATGTATATCTCGTATTCACTTCAAAAGAATGTGATTGCGACACTTCCTTGCTAGGAAGTAGCGTTTGCAGATGTCTACGTATCGAAGCAATATGGTTCTAATGCTTCTCAAAACGCGATGCCGCATCTCATTTCTATGTTTCATGATCAGATATAATATTCATTGCGAAGTGTCATGTATATCTCGTATTCACTTCAAATGTATGTAAATGCGAAACTTCCATGCTAGAAAATAGCGTTTGCACATGTTTACGTATCGTAGCAATAGAGTTCTAATGCTTCTTAAAACGCGATATCACATCTCACTTCTATGCTTCATGATTACATATAATAATCATTGCGAACTGTCAAGTATACCTCGTATTCACTTCAAAAGGATGTAAATGCGACATTTCATTCCTAGGAAATAGAGTTTGCAGATGTCTACGTATATTAGCAATAGAGTTCTAATGCTTCTCAATACGCGATGTCGCATCTCATTTCTGTGTTTCATGATCAGATATAATATTCATTGCGAAGTGTCATGTATACCTCGTATTCACTTCAAAAAGATGTAAATGCGACACTTCCTTGCTAGGAAATAGCGTTTCCAGATGTCTACGTATCGTAGCAATAGATTTCTAATGCTTCTTAAAACGCGATATCGCATCTCACTTCTATGTTTCATGATAAGATATAATATTCATTGCGAAGTGTCATGTATATCTCGTATTCACTTCAAGAGAATGTAAATGCGACACTTGCATGCTAGGAAATAGCGCTTCCAGATGTCTACATATCGTAGCAATAGAGTTCTAATGCTTCTTAAAACGCGATATCGCATCTCACATCTATGTATCATGATAAGATATAATATTCAATGCGAAGTGTCATGTATACCTCGTATTCACTTCAAAAGAATGTAGATGCGACACTTCCATGCTAGGAAATAGCGTTTCCAGATGTCTACGTGTCGTAGCAATAGAGTTCTAATGCTTCTTAGAACGCGACATCGCATCTCACTTCTATGTTTCATGATAAGATATAATATTCATTGCGAAGTGTCATGTATACCTCGCATTCACTTCAAAAGAATGTAAATGCGACACTTCCTTGCTAGGAAATAACGCTTCCAGATGTCTACGTATCTTAGCAATAGAGTTCTAATGCTTCTTAAAACGCGATATAGCATCTCACGTCTATGTTTCATGATAAGATATAATATTTATTGCGAAGTGTCATATATACCTCGTATTCACTTCAAAAGGATGTAAATGCGACACATCTTTGCTAGGAAATAGCGTTTCCAGATGACTACGTATGGAAACAATAGAGTTCTAATACTTCTTAAAACGAGATGTCGCATTTCATTTCTATGTTTCGTGATAAGATATAATATTCATTGGGAAGTGTCATGTATACCTCGTATTCACTTCAAAAGAATGTAAATGCGACACTTCCATGCTAGGAAGTAGCGTCTGCAGATGTCTACGTATCGTAGCAATAGAGTTCTAATGCTACTTAAAACGAGATGTCGCATTTCATTTCTATGTTTCGTGATAAGATATAATATTCATTGTGGAGTGTTGTGTGTACCTCGTATTCACTTCAAAAGTATGTAAATGCCACACTTCCTTGATGGGATATAACATTTGCAGATGTCTACGCATCGTAGCAATAGGGTTCTAGTGCATCTTAAATCGCGATATAGCATCTCACTTCTATGTTTCGAGATAAGATATAGTATTCATTGCGTAGTGTCATATATACCTCGTATTAACTTCAAAAGAATGTAAATGCGGCATCTCCATGCTAGGAAATAGCGTTTGCAGATGTCTACGTATCATAGCAATAGATTTCTAATGCTTCTTAAAACGCGATATCGCATTTCACTTCTATGTTTCATGGTAAGATATAATATTTATTATGGAGTGTTATATGTACCTCGTATTCAACTTCAAAAGAATGTAAATACGACCCATCCATGCTAGGAAATTGCCTTTGCAGATGTCTACTTATCGCAGCAATAGAGTTCTAATGCTCCTTCGATCGCGATATCGCATCTCACTTCTATGTTTCATGATAAGATATAATATTCATTGCTATGTGTCATGTATACCTCGTATTCACTTCAAAAGAATCTAAATGCGACACTTCCATGCTAGGAAATAGCGCTTCCAGATGTCTACGTGTCTTAGCAATAGAGTTCTAATGCTTCTTAAATCGCGATATCGCATCTCACTTCTTTGTTTCGAGATAAGATATAATATTCATTGCGAAGTGTTATATATACCTCGTATTAACTTCAAAAGAATGTAAATGCGGCATCTCCATGCTAGGAAATAGCGTTTGCAGATGTCTACGTATCGTAGCAATAGGGTTCTAATGCTACTTAAAACGAGATATCGCATCCCACTGCTATGTTTCATGATAAGATATAGTATTCATTGCGAAGTGTCATGTATACCTCGTATTCACTTCAAAAGAATGTAAATGAGACACTTCCTTTCTAGGAAATAGCGTTTCCAGATGACCACGTTTCGAAAGAATAGAGTTCTAATACTTCTTAAAACGAGATGGCGCATTTCATTTCTATGTTTCATGATAAGATATAATATTCATTGCGAAGTGTCATGTATACCTCGTATTCACATCAAAATAATGTAAATGCGACACTTCCTTGCTAGGAAATAGCATTTCCAGACGACTGCGTATCGAAACAATAGAGTTCTAATGCTTCTTAAAACGAGACGGTTATCACATTCCTATGTTTAATGATGAGATAAAATATTCATTGCGAAGTGTCATGTATACCTCGTATTCGCTTCAAGAGAATGTAAATGCGAAACTTCCTTGCGATTAAATAGCGCTTGCAGATGTCTACGTATCGTAGCAATGGAGTTCTAATGCTTTTTAAATCGGGATATCGCATCACATTTCTATGTTTCATGATAAGATATAACATTCATTGCGAAGTGTCATGTATACCTCGTATTCACTTCAAAAGAATGCAGATGCGACACTTCCTTGCTAGGAAATAGCGTTTCCAGACGACTACGTATCGAAACAATGGAGTTCTAATGCTTCTTAAAACGAGACGGCTATCACATTTCTATGTTTCATGATGAGACAAAATATTCATTGCGAAGTGTCATGTATACCTCGTTTTCCCCTCTAGAGAATGTAAATGCGAAATTTCCTTGCGATTAAATATCGCTTGCAGATGTCTGCGTATCGTAGCAATGGAGTTCTAATGCTTTTTAAATCGCGATATCGCATCACATTTCCATGTTTCATGATAAGATATAATATTCATTGTGGAGTGTTATGTGTACACCGTATTCACCTCAAAAGATTGTAAATGCGGCTCTACCTTCTAGGAAATAGCGTTTGCAGATGTCTACGTATCGGAGCAATAGAGTTCTAATGCTTCTTAAAACGGGATACCGCATCTCTTTTCTATGTTTCATGAAAAGATATAATATTAATTGCTAACTGTTATGTATACCTCGTACTGACTTAAAAAGAATGTAAATGCGACACTTCCATGCTAGGAAATAGCGTTTGCAGATGTCTACGTATCGTAGCAATAGAGTTCTAATGCTACTTAAATCGAGATGTCGCATTTCATTTCTATGTTTCGTGATAAGATATAATATCCATTGCGAAGTGTCATGTATACCTCGTATTCACTTCAAAAGAATGTAAATGGGACACTTCCTTGCTGGGAAATAGCGTTTCCAGATGACCACGTATCGAAAGGATAGAGTTCTAATACCTCCTAAAACGAGATATCGCATCTCATTTCTATGTTTCATGATAAGATATAATATTCATTGCGAAGTGCCATGTATACCTCGTATTCACTTCAAAGGAATGTAAATGCGACACTTCCTTGCTAGGAAATAGCGTTTCAAGATGTCTACGCATCGTAGCAATAGAGTCCTTGTGCTTCTTAAATCGCGATATCGCATCTCACTTCTATGTTTCGAGATAAGATATAATATTCATTGCGAAGTGTCATGTATACATCGTATTAACTTCAAAAGAATGTATATGCGGCATTTGCATGCTAGGAAATAGCGTTTCCAGATAACTACGTGTCTAAACAATAGAGTTCTAATGAATCTTAAAACGCGATATCGCATCTCACTTCTATGTTTCATGATAAGATATAATGTTCATTGCGAAGTGTCATGTATATCTCGTATTCATTTCAAATGAATGTAAATGTGAAACTTCCATCCTAGGAAATAGCGTTTGCAGATGTCTACGTATCGTAGCAATAGAGTACTAATGCTTCTTAAAACGCGATATCACATCTCACTTCTATGTTTCATGATAAGATATAATATTCATTGCGAAGTGTCATGTATATCTCGTATTTACATCACAAGAATGTAAATGCGACACTTCCATGCTAGGAAATAACGTTTGCAGATGTCTACGTATCGTAGCAATAGAGTTCTAATGCTTCTTAAAACGAGATGTCGCATCTAATTTCTATATTTCATGATAAGATATAATATTCATTACGAACTGTCATGTATACCTCGTATTCACTTCAAAAGGATGTAAATGCGACATTTCATTCCTAGGCAATAGAGTTTGCAGATGTCTACGTATATTAGCAATAGAGTTCTAATGCTTCTCAAAACGCTACATAGCACCCCATTCATATGTTTCATGATCAGATATAATATTCATTGCGAAGTGTCATGTATATCTCGTATTCACTTCAAATGTATGTAAATGCGAAACTTCCATGCTAGAATATAGCGTTTGCACATGTTTACGTATCGTAGCAATAGAGTCCTAATGCTTCTTAAAACGCGATATCACATCTCACTTCTATGTTTCATGATTACATATAATAATCATTGCGAACTGTCAGGTATACCTCGTATTCACTTCAAAAGGATGTAAATGCGACATTTCATTCCTAGGAAATAGAGTTTGCAGATGTCTACGCATATTAGCAATAGAGTTCTAATGCTTCTCAATACGCGATGTCGCATCTCATTTCTATGTTTCATGATCAGATATAATATTCATTGCGAAGTGTCATGTATACCTCGTATTCACTTCAAAAAGATGTAAATGCGACACTTCCTTGCTAGGAAATAGCGTTTCCAGATGACTACGTGTCTAAGCAATAGAATTTTAATGATTCTTAAAACGCGATATCACATCTCACTTCTATGTTTCATGATAAGATATAATGTTCATTGCGAAGTGTCATGTATATTATGTATTCACTTCAAATGAATGTAAACGCGAAACTTCCATGCTAGGAAATAGCGTTTGCAGATGTCTACGTATCGTAGCAATAGAGTTCTAATGCTTCTTAAACCGCGATATCACATCTCACTTCTATGTTTCATGATAAGATATAATATTCATTGCGAAGTGTCATGTATATCTCGTATTCACTTCAAAAGAATGTAATTGCGACACTTCCTTGCTAGGAAGTAGCGTTTGCAGATGTCTACGTATCGAAGCAATATGGTTCTAATGCTTCTCAAAACGCGATGCCGCATCTCATTTCTATGTTTCATGATCAGATATAATATTCATTGCGAAGTGTCATGTATATCTCGTATTCACTTCAAATGTATGTAAATGCGAAACTTCCATGCTAGAAAATAGCGTTTGCACATGTTTACGTATCGTAGCAATAGAGTTCTAATGCTTCTTAAAACGCGATATCACATCTCACTTCTATGCTTCATGATTACATATAATAATCATTGCGAACTGTCAAGTATACCTCGTATTCACTTCAAAAGGATGTAAATGCGACATTTCATTCCTAGGAAATAGAGTTTGCAGATGTCTACGTATATTAGCAATAGAGTTCTAATGCTTCTCAATACGCGATGTCGCATCTCATTTCTGTGTTTCATGATCAGATATAATATTCATTGCGAAGTGTCATGTATACCTCGTATTCACTTCAAAAAGATGTAAATGCGACACTTCCTTGCTAGGAAATAGCGTTTCCAGATGTCTACGTATCGTAGCAATAGATTTCTAATGCTTCTTAAAACGCGATATCGCATCTCACTTCTATGTTTCATGATAAGATATAATATTCATTGCGAAGTGTCATGTATATCTCGTATTCACTTCAAAAGAATGTAATTGCGACACTTCCTTGCTAGGAAGTAGCGTTTGCAGATGCCTACGTATCGAAGCAATATGGTTCTAATGCTTCTCAAAACGCGATGCCGCATCTCATTTCTATGTTTCATGATCAGATATAATATCCATTGCGAAGTGTCATGTATACCTCGTATTCACTTCAAAAGGATGTGAATGCGACACTTCCTTGCTAGGAAATAGCGTTTCCAGATGACTACGTGTCTAAACAATAGAGTTCTAATGATTCTTAAAACGCGATATCGCATCTCACTTCTGTGTTTCGTGATAAGATATAATGTTCATTGCGAAGTGTCATGTATATCTCGTATTCACTTCAAATGAATGTAAACGCGAAACTTCCATGCTAGGAAAGAGCGTTTGCAGATGTCTACGTATCGTAGGAATAGAGTTCTAATGCTTCTTAAAACGCGATATCACTTCTCACTTCTATGTTTCATGATAAGATATAATATTCATTGCGACGTGTCATGTATATGTCGTATTCACTTCAAAAGAATGTAATTGCGACACTTCCTTCCTAGGAAATAGCGTTTCCAGATGACTACGTGTCTAAACAATAGAGTTCTAATGATTCTTAAAACGCGATATCGCATCTCACTTCAATGTTTCATCATAAGATATAATGTTCATTGCGAAGTGTCATGTATATCTCGTATTCATTTCAAATGAATGTAAACGCGAAACTTCCATGCTAGGAAATAGCGTTTCCAGATGACCACGTATCAAAAGAATAGAGTTCTAATACTTCTTATAACGAGATGTCGCATCTCATTTCTATGTTTCATGATAAGATATAGTATCCATTGAGAAGTGTCATGTATACTTCGTATTCACTTCAATGGAATGTAAATGCGACATTTCCTTGCTAGGAAATAGAGTTTGCAGATGTCTACGTATATTAGCAATAGTGTTCTAATGCTTCTCAAAACGCGAAATAGCACCTCATTCCTATGTTTCATGATAGGATATAATATTCATTGCGAAGTGTCATGTATATCTCGTATTCACTTCAAAAGAATGTAAATGCGACACTTCCATGCTAGCAAATAGCGTTTCCAGATGTCTACGTATCGTATCAATAGAGTTCTAATGCTTCTTGAAACGCGATATTACATCTCACTTCTATGTTTCATGATAAGATATAATATTCATTGCGAAGTGTCATGTATACCTAGTATTCACTTCAAAAGGAAGTAAATGCGACACTTCCTTGCCAGGAAATAGCGTTTCCAGATGACTACGTGTCGAAACAATAGAGTTCTAATGATTCTTAACACGCGATTTCGCATCTCACGTCTATGTTTCATGATAATATATGATGTTCACTATGAAGTGCCATACCTCGTATTCACTTCAAAAGAATGTAATTGCGACACTTCCCTGCTAGGAAGTAGCGTTTGCAGATGTCTACGCATCGAAGCAATAGGGTTCTAATGCATCTCAAAACGCGATGTCACATATCATTTCTATGTTTCATGATCAGATATAATATTCATTGCGAAGTGTCATGTATACCTCGTATTCACTTCAAAAGGATGTGAATGCGACACTTCCTTACTAGGAAATAGCGTTTCCAGATGACTACGTGTCTAAACAATAGAGTTCTAATGATTCTTACAACGCGATATCGCATCTCACTTCTGTGTTTCATGATAAGATATAATGTTCATTGCGAAGTGTCATGTATATCTCGTATTCACTTCAAATGAATGTAAACGCGAAACTTCCATGCTAGGAAATAGCGTTTGCAGATGTCTACGTATCGTAGCAATAGAGTTCTAATGCTTCTTAAAACGCGATATCACATTTCACTTCTATGTTTCATGATAAGATATAATATTCATTGCGATGTGTCATGTATATCTCGTACTTACATCACAAGAATGTAAATGCGACACTTCCATGCTAGGAAATAACGTTTGCAGATGTCTACGTATCGTAGCAATAGAGTTCTAATGCTTCTTAAAACGAGATGTCGCATCTAATTTCTATATTTCATGATAAGATATAATATTCATTGCGAACTGTCATGTATACCTCGTATTCACTTCAAAAGGATGTAAATGCGACATTTCATTCCTAGGAAATAGAGTTTGCAGATGTCTACGTATATTAGCAATAGAGTTCTAATGCTTCTCAAAACGCGATGTCGCATCTCATTTCTATGTTTCATGATCAGATACAATATTCATTGCGAAGTGTCATGTATACCTCGTATTCACTTCAAAAAGATGTAAATGCGACACTTCCTTGCTAGGAAATAGCGTTTCCAGATGACTACGTGTCTAAATAATAGGGTTTTAATGATTCTTAAAACGCGATATCACGTCTCACTTCTATGTTTCATGATAAGATATAATGTTCATTGCGAAGTGTCATGTATATTACGTATTCACTTCAAATGAATGTAAACGCGAAACTTCCATGCTAGGAAATAGCGTTTGCAGATGTCTACGTATCGTAGCAATAGAGTTCTAATGCTTCTTAAAACGCGATATCACATCTCACTTCTATGTTTCATGATAAGATATAATATTCATTGCGAAGTGTCAAGTATATCTCGTATTCACTTCAAAAGAATGTAATTGCGACACTTCCTTGCTAGGAAGTAGCGTTTGCAGATGTCTACGTATCGAAGCAATATGGTTCTAATGCTTCTCAAAACGCGATGCCGCATCTCATTTCTATGTTTCATGATCAGATATAATATTCATTGCGAAGTGTCATGTATACCTCGTATTCACTTCAAAAGGATGTGAATGCGACACTTCCTTACTAGGAAATAGCGTTTCCAGATGACTACGTGTCTAAACAATAGAGTTCTAATGATTCTTAAAACGCGATATCGCATCTCACTTCTGTGTTTCATGATAAGATATAATGTTCATTGCGAAGTGTCATGTATATCTCGTATTCACTTCAAATGAATGTAAACGCGAAACTTCCATGCTAGGAAATAGCGTTTGCAGATGTCTACGTATCGAAGCAATATGGTTCTACTGCTTCTCAAAACGCGATGCCGCATCTCATTTCTATGTTTCATGATCAGATATAATATTCATTGCGAAGTGTCATGTATACCTCGTATTCACTTCAAAAGGATGTGAATGCGACACTTCCTTACTAGGAAATAGCGTTTCCAGATGACTACGTGTCTAAACAATAGAGTTCTAATGATTCTTAAAACGCGATATCGCATCTCACTTCTGTGTTTCATGATAAGATATAATGTTCATTGCGAAGTGTCATGTATATCTCGTATTCACTTCAAATGAATGTAAACGCGAAACTTCCATGCTAGGAAATAGCGTTTGCAGATGTCTACGTATCGTAGGAATAGTGTTCTAATGCTTCTTAAAACGCGATATCACTTCTCACTTCTATGTTCCATGATAAGATATAATATTCATTGCGAAGTGTCATGTATATGTCGTGTTCACTTCAAAAGAATGTAATTGCGACACTTCCTTGCTAGGAAATAGCGATTCCAGATGACTACGTGTCTAAACAATAGAGTTCTAATGATTCTTAAAACGCGATATCGCATCTCACTTCAATGTTTCATGATAAGATATAATGTTCATTGCGAAGTGTCATGTATATCTCGTATTCATTTCAAATGAATGTAAACGCGAAACTTCCATGCTAGGAAATAGCGTTTGCAGATGTCTACGTATCGTAGCAATAGAGTTCTAATGCTTCTTATAACGCGATATCACATCTCACTTCTATGTTTCATGATAAGATATAATATTCATTGCGAAGTGTCTTGTATACCTCCTATTCAATTCTAAAGAATGTAAATGCGACTATTGCCTGCTAGGAAATAGCGTTTGCAGATGTCTACGTATCGATGCAATAGGGTTCTAATGCTTCTTATAACGAGATGTCGCATCTCATTTCTATGTTTCGTGATAAGATATAATATCCATTGCGAAGTGTCATGCATATCTCGTATTCACTTCAATGGAATGTAAATGCAACACTTCCATGCTGGGAAGTAGCGTTTGCAGACGTCTACGTATCGTGGCAAATGAGTTCTAATGCTTGTTAAAACGTGATATCGCATCTCACGTCTATGTTTCATGATAAGGTATAATATTCATTGCGAAGTGTCATGTATATCCTGTATTCACTTCAAAAGAATGTAAACGCGAAACTTCCATGCTAGGAAATAGCGTTTGCAGATGTCTACGTATCGTAGCAATAGAGTTCTAATGCTTCTTAAAACGCGATATCACATCTCATTTCTATGTTTCATGATCAGATATAATATCCATTGCGAAGTGTCATGTATACCTCGTATTCGCTTCAAAAGGATATAAATGCGACACGTCCTTGCTAGGAAATAGCGTTTCCAGATGACTACGTGTCTAAACAATCGAGTTCTAATGATTCTTAAAACGCGATATCGCATCTCACTTCTATGTTTCATGATAAGATATAATGTTCATTGCGAATTGTCATGTATATCTCGTATTCTCTTCAAATGAATGTAAATGCGAAACTTCCATGCTAGGAAATAGCGTTTGGAGATGTCTACGTATCGTAGCAATAGAGTTCTAATGCTTCTTAAAACGCGATATCATATCTCACTTCTATGTTTCATGATAGGATATAATATTCATTGCGAAGTGTCATGTATATCTCGTATTCACATCACAAGAATGTAGATGCGACACTTCCATGTTAGGAAATAGCGTTTGCAGATGTCTACGTATCGTAGCAATAGAGATCTAATGCTTTTTAAAACGCGATATCACATCTCATTTCTATGTTTCATGATCAGATATAATATCCATTGCGAAGTGTCATTTGTACCTCGTATTCGCTTCAAAAGGATGTAAATGCTACACTTCCTTGCTAGGAAATAGCTTTTCCAGATGACTACGTGTCTAAACAATCGAGTTCTAATGATTCTTAAAACGCGATATCGCATCTCACTTCTATGTTTCATGATAAGATATAATATTCATTGTGAAGTGTCATGTATATGTCGTATTCACTTCAAAAGATTGTAAATGTGACACTTCCATGCTAGGAAATAGCGTTTCTAGATGTCTACTCATCGATGCAATAGATTTCTAACTCTTTAGAAAACGCGATATCGCATATCAATTCTAAGTCACATGATAAGATGTAATTTCAATGCAACGCGTTATGTATATCTCCTCTACACTTCAAATGAATGTAAATGGATCACTTCCTTGCTACGGAATATCGTTTCTATATCTGAAGGTTTAGAAGCAATAGAGTTCTAATGCTTCGTAAAACGCGGCTACGCATCTTACTTCTATATTTCATGATAAGATGTAATATTCATAGCATCGCGTTATGTTTGTCTGCTTCTGCATATGAATTGAGTGTGATCCCTACACTTTCTTGCCCGGGGATAGCGTTTCTAGATGTCCAGGTGCCGAAGCATTTAATTTGTCATGCTTCATGCACCTCAATATTGCATTTCATATAAACAGTTCAAAGTAAGTTAGAAGGTTGTAAAGCTCTATGCATCGCATTATGCTTATCTGCTTTTGTGCTTTATAATGCTCTGGGATGTGAGAAGGTCCTCAACCATCCTTAACCCCCTAAAGAGAAGTCAAAAGTCCAGCGGCCCTGCAGGTGGGCCATGGGAGCGCGGCGCGCGAGGCGCTACGCAATTTAAATGATCAGGAGGATCCCCTCAGGGACACCCAAGGGGGCGAGAAGAGGAAATCGCCGAAATCCACTGATCGATGGACTCGAACAATACCAAAGCCTACAGCCCACTCCACCAAGGAGCCCCTAGGAGGATGCAGGAGACCCGAGTACCACCAGCGAATTCAAGGAACCTGAAGAAGAGAACGTGAGAGCTTATTCGCTAAAGCGTCCCATTTCTTGTGTCGCATATTGTATATTGTATCTTATATCGTGAAGCGAGTTATGATACCCGGTAATTTGCCGCGTGCTGCGTAGTTTCCCGTAGCCCTTCTTAGTTAAACCCACGTCGAGACCATAAATAAACATGCCATGACTTCAGTATCTCGCGACCTGAGTGTGTGTACTTGGCTAGGCGTAGTCGAGAGGAGGACCATTTCGAAGTTTCAAGGGTTGTTCCGCCCCAGGGTTCCCGGGGTCGTGTAGTCTATCCCTTTGCTACTTTCTGAGCAGCTGGCGCCCAAGAAAAGTTGTACGTGAGCGGATACCTTGGAACGATAGATCGCTTTAGATTAAAGTACGTTTTACACCTTAAAGCATTTAGATAATTAACCCCTTCGAGCTTCCCTGACTTACTATATATAGCTTTCCGTCACAACTAATAGGAACCATTACTTTACATAGATATATAGAACACACATAGTTTTAAACGTAGAACTGAGAATTTGAGAACTTACTTTGAAACGTTAGTAGTGAGGAATTCCATCGGAATTCATAGAAATTCAGAACTTACTTGCTATGAAACATAGGCAGATAAGGGCCATCGCGTTGCTTAGAACTTTAGAACTTGCTTACTTCAACAAAGATTTCTATTGGCTTCGTCCGTTCTTTTAGAAGAGTTTTTGATAAACCACATACTTTTCACGCTTCTGATATCTTTGAAAGTTCGCGAGATGTAATCGTTTAAGTTTTAAAATGATTACTTAGTGTGGATTATTATTTAGTAACTCGCTCATAAACGAGTCTGCATAGGATTTAATCCATAAGTTTTTAAGCCTGGAATTTATGCAGTTATTTGTTATTCACTTATTGCTCAAACGACAAAGATTCTGACCACTTCAAAATGGTTGACTTTCATCAATTTTCTTAAAAATTGAAATACTGCCCAACTGCTTGCATTAAAGACTGTAATTAAAGCTTTCGAAACATTTTACCTCTTATAGATGAATTCTGGAATTGAAATTGAATGTTTGACTTTTCTAGCTCCTGTTTAGACATCTTTCTATTGGAATGTTCAAGTATTTTTCATATTCGTAATTATTAAAAATGTTTTACTTGATTCTTTTATTTAATATTTAGAATTTTCTGAGAAATATTTTTTATCGTAATGTACTATATAATTGCAATTATAATTCTTTATGAAGTAATAATAACAGAAAGGTATGTATCCATTCTTGTAGTTTTGTAAAGAGTATTTAATCTTACTATCTAAAATGAAACATTGAGATCTGTTTACAATCTAATGGAATTTAATTACCTTTTGATTCAAATTCACAATGATAATCTTCCATAGTTCAACAATTTTGTGAGCTGTCCTCAGGAATCCGCAGCTCAGTACTTATAAAATGAACGACACAAAGAACAGCCTAACCAAACGTATTCGAACCGATTTTTCAATACTAATCTTATCATGTTTAACTTATGCTGCAAACTATTGAAATGCCCTTCGAAAAGTGTTTATTCACAGTGAAGTAAACGGTAAGTATTACGCCTTCCACCACTGTTTACAATACGTATGTTTCATTTACTATCAAAACCGTGAGTATTATCGCCTTTCTTTACTTTTCGTAACCTTCAATGCCTTCATGTTACAGATCGTTAAACTTGCTTTAAAATGCTCTATCCTATTACGGAAGAATGGACATACCAATTCATTTTAAAAAATGAAGGTAACCTTCATATGTCCAACATAACTCCACTTACAAAAAACTATTTTCATCAACGGATGGCCCCTTTGTACTATGCAATTTTATATTAGCAAAAACTTCTATGAAACTTATAGTTTCGTGGATATCTGAGGTGCTAATTATTACTGCCCCACCCTGTATATTGTTATGGATGTGTCCAACAAGGCAACGATGAACAGAGTTAAATTTAATATTATGGTGTTTATTATTTTACTTATAGTATATTTGTTTTTCTGGAATTTTGCCAAAAAACAATGTTCACGATGTCTACAGATGAATATATTTGCCTTAGAATTACACGAGCCAACAATTTCGAAAGTAGAATATTACTTTACTTCGCTAACCGAATCATTGCAAACGTTAAGTAAAGTGCTTGCCTTTCAGAACAGTCAGATGCAAATTACGATACAACGTTTCCAAGAAATGGTACGTGCCACTGTTTTTTAATTTCCGTTTATTTAATCAAAGGAAATTTAATTGAAATATCCGCAAAATTTGAGGACAAAAAGTTATTGTAATTTTACGCAACATATATGATGGTGATAAAGGATAAGTATACGGAACTGAAAATGGAAAGTAGCGAGCAGAAAAAGATGGAGCTACAAAGTAGATTGATACATCCGTCAAATGATGATTCTAGGTTAATAAAATCTGTTAATTAAAGAACTTTTGCGAAAATCAAGTATAATCAATATTACTTCTGCTCAATGGCTATAATAGAATTGGACCGAAATGGGTACAAAACAGGCAATTATATCTAGACGTTCTATTCTATGCAAAGGCAAATATTTCAAAGAGAAAAGATGTGTTACTTACAAATTACTTATGATATCTCACTAATTCAGGCTTCTTGTCTTGCAGAACTTATCATTCATGTAACATGTAAAGGGGTCGAAGAATAGTAAAAGATTTTTATATTTCATAGCCTCACTCGATACGTCGATTGGATCACGTAAAATATCGGACATTAATTGCATCTACATCTTCAGATCTTAAATATATAATTGCAACAACATATTTAATAGCGTTTTAATAACATTTTTCTAATTGTTTATATCTATGTCTAATAAATATATATTAATCGAATAAGTTGCTTTACCAAAGAATAAAAGTATCTGAGGCTTACAATTCGGAGCATTACATAACAAACGTGCATCACATATATAATATTACATGTAACAAAAGATGAAGACCAAAAAGATCGTACATAAGTTGAATCTACAATGCGGTCATAGAGATACAGAAACGGCAAAAATTCCAAACAATAATTTAAAAAATTCAAAAAGGGGGGAGTGAAAATCCATCTCCTTGACGATGATAGGGAACAAGTCTGCCTCATGCACTACAATATCCCAAACAGCCAGCGATTGGCACGCCAATGACAACGGATGGAACGAATTCCGTGACAGAACTGTGCTAACAAAGTGCTCCTACTCAGCTTTCGAAATGGCATACTGTTAGTACTGGGGCGGCATTCGTATCACGGCACTATTAAAGCACCGAGATACAGCACACGGGCTACACGGCCGCGACAATGACACTATCAGCTCACCATAGCTACACGCGTGGTTGTGGCGTAGGCTGACATTTACTAATGGGGAAGCTGTTTCCATAAAAATTATAAGCAAATATGAAAAATGACTAAACTGTGCAATTTATTTATTTTGATTCCAATATAGATACACCGGCACAAAACAAAGATATAAGAACTCGATTTTATTATTTTCTATAAACTAGCTCGATAGGGCGATTTTTTCCATAAAGTCGATAATTACTTTGTCGTAAAAATATATACACTTATTTTATATATATTTTCTTCAATTTATTGTTACAAATTCATGCAATTGAGGGTTACATTAAATACGATGAGAGCATGTTATTTCAAAAATTACACAAGGCGAAGTTAGGGACGCAGCAGCATGAATTTTTATTTTATAAGTAATATTTTTTTTATAAATAATATTTTTAGTCTATGATGGATTGAAAGAAATATATACGACTCGCTCAATAACTATAAATATAGGAAAACGACCATCAAAATGTCTATCAATACTCATATGCTGAACATCTACTGACATATAACGGTTCTAATTTGTATGAAAGCACACGTTCCCCATTGCCAAATGTGATCCTGCGTCATTGCTGAGGAGATTCATGAATGGAGCGATGATACGCGTGTCACCATGGTGCTGGTGCTGCGCGATTCGCTTGTCTAGAACGTGCTGGTAACACGTTCTGGCATTTTAGTCAACGAATCCGGTCACAGATGACTACGAATCAGTTGACACTCCTCGGAAGTGGCAGTATAGTGCCGGAATGGTGTCGATACCATCTTGCCGTTTGTTATCTGGGATGCTTTTTAGTGCATTATTCGGAATTGAATTTGAACACATAGCTACTTAATCGCAAATTTGTATGTACTGTAACGTGGTGAAGTCACAAGGCTCGCTCACACCCCCCCCCCCCCCCCCGTGCTTCGGTTAGACTAGCTCGCAGATCACCACCCATGCGAGAAGCGCGACACGGACCATCGCGATAGCTGTATTTGCGAGGAGCGTGAAATACACGATGGCAGAACCTTCCCCCCCCCCCCCCTGCTTGTTTCTCTCTCTCCGATCTACGGATCAGACTGGCGAGCTGATGGAAGAAGCAACCCATAAGACGCCTCTTCGGCGGATTATAAGACCGCAGGTTCGCGGAAGGGCTGTGGGCCGAGGTAGCGTGACGGGCTCGACGGTGGAGGAGTCGGGAAGTGAGCAAGAAGAGACCCTGAAGCCCGAAGGATAGGATCCAGAGCTCTGCAACGATAAGCCATAGTCCGCTGCCATAGTCCGTGGAGACAAACAGGATGGTTCTCGGGTGTGAGAAGGACCTCTACCCCTCCCGAGTAGAACTCTATTGCTTCGATACGTAGACATCTGCAAACGCTATTTCCTAGGAAGGAAGATTCGCATTTACATTCCTTTGAAGTGAATACGAGTTATACATGACACTTCGCAATGAATATTATATCTTATCATGCAGCATAAAAATGAGATGCGATATCGCGTTTTGAGAAGCATTGGAACTCCATTGCTACGATATGTAGACATCTGCAAGCGCTATTTCCTAGCAAGGAATATTCGCATTTACATTCTTTTGAAGTGAATACGAGGTATACATGACACTACGCAATGAATATTATATCTTATCACGAAACTTAGAAATGAGATGCGATATCGCGTCTATGTAGCATTAGAACACTTTTGCTACGATACGCAGACATCTGCAAACGCTATTTCCTAGCAAGGAAGATTCGCATTTACATTCCTTTGAAGTGAATACGAGGTATAGATGACACTTCGCAATGAATATTATATCTTATCATGAAACATAGAAGAGAGATGCGATATCGCGTTTTAAGAAGCATTAGAACTCTATTGCCTCGACGCGTAGAGATCTGCAGACGCTATTTCCTAGCATGGAAGTGTCACACTTACATGCTTTTGAAGTGAATACGAGGTATACATGACACTTTGCAATGAATATTATATCTTATCACTAAACATGTAAATGGGATGCGATATCGCGATCTAAGTAGCATTAGGACACTCTTGGTACGATACGTAGACATCTGCAAACGCTATTTCCTAGCAAGCAATAGTCGCATTTAGTTTCCTTTGAATTGAATACGAGGTGTACATTACACTTCGCAATGAATATTATATCTTATCACGAAACATAGAAATGAGATGCGATATCGCGATTTAAGTAGCATTAGAACCCTTTTTCTACGATACATAGACATCTGAATACGCTATTTCCTAGAAAGGAAGAGTCGCATTTACATTCGTTTGGAGAGAATACGAGGTATAGTTGACACTTCGCAATGAATATTATATCTTATCATGAAACATAGAAGAGAGATGCGATATCGCGTTTAAAGAAGCATTGGAACTCTATGGCCTCGATGCGGAGACATCTGCAAACGCTATTTCCTAGCATGGAAGTGTCGCGCTTACATTCTTTAGAAGTGAATACGAGGTATACATGAGACTTCGCAATGAGTATTATATCTTATCACGAAACACAGAAATGAGATGCTATATCGCGATCTAAGAAGCATTAGAACTCTATTGCTACGATACGTAGGCATCTGCAAACACTATTTCCTAGCAAGCAATAGTCGCATTTACATTCTCTTCAAGTGAATACGAGTTATACATGACACTTCGCAATGAATATTATACCTTATCACGAAACATAGAAATGAGATGCGATATCGCGACTTAAGTAGCATTAGAACCCTTTCGCTACGATACGCAGACATCTGAATACGCTATTTCCTAGCAAGGAAGTGTCGCATTTACATTCGTTTGGAGAGAATACGAGTTATAGATGACACTTAGCAATGAATATTATATCTTATCATGAAACATAGAAGAGAGATGCGATATCGCGTTTTAAGAAGCATTAGAACTCTATTGCCTCGACGCGTAGACATCTGCAAACGCTGTTTCCTAGCATGGAAGTTTCGCACTTACATTCTTTTGAAGTGAATACGAGGTATACATGACACTTCGCAATGAATATTATATCTTATCACGAAGCATAGGAATTAGATGCGATATCGCGTTTTGAGAAGCATTAGAACTCTATGGCCTCGATGCGGAGACATCTGCAAACGCTATTTCCTAGCATGGAAATGCCGCATCTACATTCTTTTGAAGTTAATGCGAGGTGTACATGACATTTCGAAATGAATATTGTATCTTACCTCGAAACATAGATGTGAGATGCGATATCGCGATTTAAGAAGCACCAGAACTCTATTGCTACGATGCGTAGACATCTGCAAACGTTATTTCCTAGCATGCAAGTGTCGCATTTACATTCTTTTGAAGTGAATACGAGGTATACATGACACTTCGCAATGAATATTATATCTTATCACGAAACATATAAATGAGATGCGATATCGCGATCTAAGAAGCATTAGAACTCTATTGCTACGATACGTAGACATCTGCAAACGCTATTTCCTAGCAAGGAAGTGTCGCATTTACATTGCTTTGAGTTAGTATGGGGTATACATGACACTTCGCAATGAATATTGTATCTTATCAAGAAACATAGAAATGAGATGTGATATCCCGTTCTAGGAAGCAATAGAACCCCATTGCTTCGATACATGGACATCTGCAAACGCTATTTCCTAGCATGGAAGTGTCGCATTTACATTCATTTGATGTGAATACGAGGTATACATGACACTTCGCAATGAACATTATACCCTATCATGAAACATACGAATGAGGTGCTATATCGCGTTTTGAGAAGCATTGGAACTCTATTGCTACGAAACGTAGACATCTGGAAACGCTATACTCTAGCATGGAAGTGTCGCATTTACTTTCTTTTGAAGTGAATACAAGATATACATGACACTTTGCAATGAATATTATATCTTATCATGAAACATAGCAGTGAGATGCGATATCGCGTTTTGAGAAGCATTAGAACTCTTTTGCTACGATACGTAGACATCTGCAAACGCTATTGCCTAGCATGGAAATGCCGCATTTACATTCTTTTGAAGTTAATACGAGGTATACATGACACTTCGCGATGAAAATTGTATCTTATCTCGAAACATAGAAGTGAGATGCGATATCGCGATTTAAGAAGCACCAGAACTCTATTGCTACGATGCGTAGACATCTGCAAATGTTATTTCCTAGCAAGGAAGTGTCGCATTTACATTCTTTTGAAGTGAATACGAGGTATACATAACATTCCACCATGAATATTGTATCTTATTACGAAACATAGAATTGAAATACGACTTCTCATTTTAAGAAGCATTAGAACTCTATTGCTACGATACGTAGACATCTGCAAACGCTATTTCCTAGCATGGAAGTGCCGCATTTACATTTTTTTGTATTGAATACGAGATATACATGACACTTCGCAATGAGAATTATATCTTATAATGAAACATAGGAATTAGATGCGATATCGCGTTTTGAGAAGCATTAGAGCTCTATTGCTAATATATGTAGACATTTGCAAACGTTATTTCCTAGCAAGGAAGTGTTGCATTTACATTCTTCTGAAGTGAATACGAGGTATACATAACATTCCACAATGAATATTATACCTTATTACGAAACATTGAAATGAAATGCGACTTCTCGTTTTAAGAAGCAATAGAACACTATTGCTACGATACGTAGACTTCAGCAAACAATATTTCCTAGCAAGGTAGTGTCGCATTTACATTCTTTTGAAGTGAATACGAGATATACATGACACTTCGCAATGAGTATTATATATTATCATGAAACATAGGAATGAGATGCGATATCGCGTTTTGAAAAGCATTAGATCTCTATTGCTGATATACGTTGACATCTGCAAACGCTATTTCCTAGCATGGAAGTGTCGCATTTACTTTCTTGTGATGTGAGTACGAGGTAAACATGACACTTGGCAATGAATATTATATCGTATCATGAAACATAGAAGTGAGATGCGATATCGCGTTTTAAGAAGCATTAGAACTCCATTGCTACGATACATAGACATCTGCAAAGGCTATTTCCTAGCATGGAAGTGTCGCATTTACATTCTTTTGAAGTGAGTACGAGATATACATGACACTTCGCAATGAATATTATATCTTATCATGAAACATTGAAATTAAATGCGATATCGCGTTTTAGGAAGCGCTAGAACTCTATTGCTACGATACGTAGACATCTGCAAACGCTATTTCCTAGCAAGGAAGTGTCGCATTTACACACTTTTGAAGTGAGTACGAGGTATAAGTGACACATCGCAATGAATATTGTATCTTATCATGAAACATAGGAATGGTATGCGACACCTCGTTTTAAGAAGCATTAGGACTCTATTGCCAGGATACGTGAACATCTGCAAACGCTATTTCCTAGGATGGAAACGTCGCATTTACATTCTTCTGAAGTGAATCCGAGGTATACATGAAACATCGCAATGAACATTATATCTTATCATGAAACACAGATGTGAGATGCGATATCGCGTTTTAGGAAGCATTAGAACTCTATGGCTTCGATGCGGAGACATCTGCAAACGCCATTTCCTAGCATGGAAGTGTCGCATTCACATTCCTTTGAAGTGAGTACGAGGTATACATGACACTTCGCAATGAATATTGTATGTTATCATGAAACATAGAAATGAGATGCGATATCCCGTTTTAGGAAGCATTAGAACTCTATTGCTTCGATACGTAGAGATCTGCAAACGCTATTTCCTAGCAAGGAAATGTGGCATTTACATTCATTTGAGGTGTATGAGAGCTATACATGACACTTCGTAAAGAGAATTATATCTTACAATGAAACATAGAAATGATATGCGATATCGCGTTATAAGAAGCATTAGAACCCTATTTCTTTGATACGTAGACATCTGCAAACGCTATTTCATGGCAAGGAAGTGTCGCATTTACATTCTTTTGAAGTGAATACGAGGTTTACATGACACTTCGCAATGAATATTATACCCTATAGCGAAACACAGGAATGAAATGCGTTATCGGGATTTAAGAAGCATTAGAAATCTACTGCGTCGATACGGTGACATCTGCAAATGCTATTTAATAGGAAGGATGTGTCGCATTTACATTCTTTTGAAGGGAATACGAGATATACATGGCACTTCGCAATGAATATTATATCTCATCATGACACATAGAAATGGGATGCGATATAGCGTTATAAGAAGCATTAGAACTCTATTGTTTCGAAACGTTGACATCTGCAAACGCTATTTCCTAGCATGGACGTGTCGCATTTACATTCTTTTGAAGTGAATACGAGCTACACATGACACTTCGCAATGAATATTATATCTTATCACGAAACATAGAAGTGTGATGCGACGTCGCGTTTTGAGAAGCATTAGAACTCTATTGCTAATATACGTAGACATCTGCAAACTCTATTTCCTAGCAAGGAAATGTCGCACTTACATTCCATTGAAGTGAATACGAGGTATACATAACATCACACAATGAATATAATATCTTATTACGAAACACTGAAATGAAATACGACATCGCGTTCTATGAAGCATTAGAACTCCATTGCTACGATATGTAGACATCTGCAAACGCTATTTCCTAACAAGGAAGAGCCGCATTTACATTCTTTTGATGTGAATACGAGTTATATATGACATTTCGCATCTAATATTATATCTTATCACGAAACATAGAAAAGACATGCCAAATCGCGATTTAAAAAGCATTAGGACACTCCTGCTTCGATACGTCGATATCTGCAAACGCTACGTCCTAGCAAGGAATTGTCGCATTTACATTCTTTTGAAGTGAATACGAGGTATACATGACTCTTCGCAATGAATATTATATCTTATCATGAAACATAGGAATGAGGTGCTATATCGCGTTTTGAGAAGCATTAGATCTCTTTGGCTAATATACGTAGACATCTGCAAACTCTACTTCCTAGCAAGGAAATGTCGCACTTACATTCCATTGAAGTGAATACGAGGTATACACAATATCGCACAATGAATATTATATCTTATTGCGAAACATTCAAATGAAATACGACATCGCGTTCTAAGAAGCATTAGAACTCTATTTCTACGATACGTTGACATCTGCAAACAATATTTCCTAGCAAGGAAGTGTGGCATTTACATTCTTGTGAAGTGAAATCGAGGTATACATGACACTTCGCAATGAATATTCTATCTTATCATAAAACATAGAAGTGAGATGCGATATCGCTTTTTAAGAGGCATTAGAACTCTATTGCTACGATACGTAGACATCTGGAAACGCTATTTCCTAGCATAGAAGTGTCGCATTTACATTCTTTTGAAGTGAATGCGAGATATACATGACACTTCGCAATGAATATTATATCCTGTCATGAAACATAGGAATGAGGTGCTATTTCGCGTTTTGAGAAGCATTAGAACTCTATTGCTAATATACGTAGACATCTGCAAACTCTATTTCCTAGCAAGGAAATGTCGCATTTACATTCCATTGAAGTGAATACGAAGTATACATGACACTTCTCAATGGATACTATATCTTATCATGAAACATAGAAATGAGATGCGACATCTCGTTATAAGAAGTATTAGAACTCTATTCTTTCGATACGTGGTCATCTGGAAACGCTATTTCCCAGCAAGGAAGTGTCGCATTTATATTCTTTTGAAGTGAATACGAGGTATACATGACATTTCGTAATGAATATTATATCTTATCATGAAACATAGAAGAGAGGTGCGATAGCGCGTTTTAAGAAGCATCAGAACTATATGGCCTCGATGCGGAGACATCTGCAAACGCTATTTCCTATCATGGAAGTGTCGCACTTACATTCTTTTGAAGTGAATACGAGGTATACATGACACTTCGCAATGAATGTTATATCTTATCATGAAGCATAGAAGAGAGAAGCGATATCGCGTTTTAAGAAGCATTGAAACTCCATGGCCGCGATGCGGAGACATCTGCAAACGCTATTTCCTAGCATGGAAGTGTCGCACTTACATACTTTTGAAGTGAATACGAGGTATACATGACACTTCGCAATGAATATTATATCTTATCACGAAACATAAAAATCAGATGCGATATCGCCATTTAAGTACCATTATATCCCTATTGCCTCGATGCGCAGATATCTGCAAACGCTATTTCCCAGCATGCAAGTGTCGCATATAGATTCTTTTGAAGTGAATTCGAGGTATACATGACACTTCGGAATGAATATTATATATTATCACGAAACATGGAAATGAGATGCGATATGGCTTTTTGTGAAGCATTAGGACGCTATTGCTACGATACGTAGACATCTGCAAACGCTATTTCCTAGCAAGGAAGATTCGCATTTACATTCTTTTGAAGTGAATAGGAGGTTTACATGACACTTCGCAATGGATATTATATCTTATCATGAAACATAGAAGTGAGATGTGAAATCGCGTTTTAAGAAGCATTAGAACTCTATTGCCTCGATGCAGAGGCATCTGCAGACGCTATTTCATAGCAAGCAATAGTCGCATTTACATTCTTCTGAAGTGAATACGAGGTATACATGACACTTCGTACCGAATATTATATCTTATCATGAAACATAGAAGAGAGATGCGATATTGCGTTTTAATAAGTAAACGCTATTTCCCAGCATGGAAGTTTCGCACTTACATTCTTTTGAAGTGAATACGAGATATACATGGCACATCGCATCGAACATTATATCTTATCACGTAACATAGAAGTGAGATGCGATATCGCGTTTTAAGAAGCATTAAAACCCTATTGCCTCGATGCGGAGATACCTGCAAACGCTATTTCCTAGCATGGAAGTGCCGCATTTACATTCTTTTGAAGTGAATTCGTGGTATACATGACACTTCGGAATGAAAATTTTAACTTATCACGAATCATAGAAATGAGATGCGATATCGCGATTTAAGTAGCATTAGAATTCTATTGCTACGATATGTAGACATCAGCAAACGCTATTTCCTAGCAAGCAATAGTCGCATTTACATTCTCTTGAAGTGAATACGGGGTATACATGACACTTCGCACTGAATATTATATCTTATCACGAAATATAAAAATGAGATGCGATATCGCGATTTAAGTAGCATTAGAACGCTATTGCTGCGGTACGTTGGCATCTGCAAACGCTATTTCCTAGCATGGAAGTGTCGCACTTACATACTTTTGAAGTGAATACGAGGTATACATGACACTTCGCAATGAATATTATATCTTATCACGAAACATAAAAATCAGATGCGATATCGCCATTTAAGTACCATTATATCCCTATTGCCTCGATGCGCAGATATCTGCAAACGCTATTTCCCAGCATGCAAGTGTCGCATATAGATTCTTTTGAAGTGAATTCGAGGTATACATGACACTTCGGAATGAATATTATATATTATCACGAAACATGGAAATGAGATGCGATATGACTTTTTGTGAAGCATTAGGACGCTATTGCTACGATACGTAGACATCTGCAAACGCTATTTCCTAGCAAGGAAGATTCGCATTTACATTCTTTTGAAGTGAATAGGAGGTTTACATGACACTTCGCAATGGATATTATATCTTATCATGAAACATAGAAGTGAGATGTGAAATCGCGTTTTAAGAAGCATTAGAACTCTATTGCCTCGATGCAGAGGCATCTGCAGACGCTATTTCATAGCAAGCAATAGTCGCATTTACATTCTTCTGAAGTGAATACGAGGTATACATGACACTTCGTAACGAATATTATATCTTATCATGAAACATAGAAGAGAGATGCGATATTGCGTTTTAATAAGTAAACGCTATTTCCCAGCATGGAAGTTTCGCACTTACATTCTTTTGAAGTGAATACGAGATATACATGACACATCGCATCGAACATTATATCTTATCACGTAACATAGAAGTGAGATGCGATATCGCGTTTTAAGAAGCATTAAAACCCTATTGCCTCGATGCGGAGATACCTGCAAACGCTATTTCCTAGCATGGAAGTGCCGCATTTACATTCTTTTGAAGTGAATTCGTGGTATACATGACACTTCGGAATGAAAATTTTAACTTATCACGAATCATAGAAATGAGATGCGATATCGCGATTTAAGTAGCATTAGAATTCTATTGCTACGATATGTAGACATCAGCAAACGCTATTTCCTAGCAAGCAATAGTCGCATTTACATTCTCTTGAAGTGAATACGGGGTATACATGACACTTCGCACTGAATATTATATCTTATCACGAAATATAAAAATGAGATGCGATATCGCGATTTAAGTAGCATTAGAACGCTATTGCTGCGGTACGTTGGCATCTGCAAACGCTATTTCCTAGCATGGAAGTGTCGCACTTACATACTTTTGAAGTGAATACGAGGTATACATGACACTTCGCAATGAATATTATATCTTATCACGAAACATAAAAATCAGATGCGATATCGCCATTTAAGTACCATTATATCCCTATTGCCTCGATGCGCAGATATCTGCAAACGCTATTTCCCAGCATGCAAGTGTCGCATATAGATTCTTTTGAAGTGAATTCGAGGTATACATGACACTTCGGAATGAATATTATATATTATCACGAAACATGGAAATGAGATGCGATATGACTTTTTGTGAAGCATTAGGACGCTATTGCTACGATACGTAGACATCTGCAAACGCTATTTCCTAGCAAGGAAGATTCGCATTTACATTCTTTTGAAGTGAATAGGAGGTTTACATGACACTTCGCAATGGATATTATATCTTATCATGAAACATAGAAGTGAGATGTGAAATCGCGTTTTAAGAAGCATTAGAACTCTATTGCCTCGATGCAGAGGCATCTGCAGACGCTATTTCATAGCAAGCAATAGTCGCATTTACATTCTTCTGAAGTGAATACGAGGTATACATGACACTTCGTAACGAATATTATATCTTATCATGAAACATAGAAGAGAGATGCGATATTGCGTTTTAATAAGTAAACGCTATTTCCCAGCATGGAAGTTTCGCACTTACATTCTTTTGAAGTGAATACGAGATATACATGACACATCGCATCGAACATTATATCTTATCACGTAACATAGAAGTGAGATGCGATATCGCGTTTTAAGAAGCATTAAAACCCTATTGCCTCGATGCGGAGATACCTGCAAACGCTATTTCCTAGCATGGAAGTGCCGCATTTACATTCTTTTGAAGTGAATTCGTGGTATACATGACACTTCGGAATGAAAATTTTAACTTATCACGAATCATAGAAATGAGATGCGATATCGCGATTTAAGTAGCATTAGAATTCTATTGCTACGATATGTAGACATCAGCAAACGCTATTTCCTAGCAAGCAATAGTCGCATTTACATTCTCTTGAAGTGAATACGGGGTATACATGACACTTCGCACTGAATATTATATCTTATCACGAAACATAAAAATGAGATGCGATATCGCGATTTAAGTAGCATTAGAACGCTATTGCTGCGGTACGTTGGCATCTGCAAACGCTATTTCCTAGAAAGCAATAGTCGCATTTACATTCTTTTGAAGTGAATACGAGGTATACATGACACTTCGCAATGAATATTATATCTTATCACGAATCATATAGATGAGATGCGATATCGCGATTTAAGTAGCATTAGAACTCTATTGCTACGATACGTAGACATCTGCAAACGCTATTTCCTAGCAGGCAATAGTCGCATTTACATTCTTTAGAATTGAATAGGAGGTATACAAGACACTTCGCAATGAATATTATACCTTATCATGAAACATAGAAGTGAGATGTGATATCGCGTTTTAAGAAGCATTAGAAATCTATTGCTACGATACGTAGACATCTGCAAACGCTATTTCCTAGCATGGAAGTTTCGCGTTTACATTCATTTGAAGTGAATACGAGATATACATGACACTTCGCAATGAACATTATATCTTATGATGAAACATTGAAGTGAGATGCGATATCGCGTTTTAAGTATCAATAGAACTCTATTGTTTAGACACGTAGTCATCTGGAAACGCTATTTCCTAGCAAGGAAGTGTCGCAATTACATTCTTTTGAAGTGAATACGACATATACATGACACTTCGCAATGAATATTATATCTTATCATGAAATATAGAAATTAGATGCGACATCTCGTTTTAAGAAGCATTAGAACTCTATTGCTACGATACGTAGACATCTGCAAACGCTATTTCCTAGGATGGAAGTTTCGCATTTACATTCATTTGAAATGAATACGAGATATACATGACACTTCGCAATGAACATTATATCTTATCATGAAACATAGAAGTGAGATGCGATATCGCGTTTTAAGAATCATTATAACTCTATTGTTTGGACTCGTAGTCATCTGGAAACGCTATTTCCTAGCAAGGAAGTGTCGCATTTACATCCTTTTGAAGTGAATACGAGATATACATGACACTTCGCAATGAATATTATATCCTGTCATGAAACATAGGAATGAGGTGCTATTTCGCGTTTTGAGAAGCATTAGAACTCTATTGCTAATATACGTAGACATCTGCAAACTCTATTTCCTAGCAAGGAAATGTCGCATTTACATTCCATTGAAGTGAATACGAAGTATACATGACACTTCTCAATGGATACTATATCTTATCATGAAACATAGAAATGAGATGCGACATCTCGTTATAAGAAGTATTAGAACTCTATTCTTTCGATACGTGGTCATCTGGAAACGCTATTTCCCAGCAAGGAAGTGTCGCATTTATATTCTTTTGAAGTGAATACGAGGTATACATGACATTTGGTAATGATTATTATATCTTATCATGAAACATAGAAGAGAGGTGCGATAGCGCGTTTTAAGAAGCATCAGAACTATATGGCCTCGATGCGGAGACATCTGCAAACGCTATTTCCTAGCATGGAAGTGTCGCACTTACATTCTTTTGAAGTGAATACGAGGTATACATGACACTTCGCAATGAATATTATATCTTATCATGAAGCATAGAAGAGAGAAGCGATATCGCGTTTAAAGAAGCATTGGAACTCCATGGCCTCGATGCGGAGACATCTGCAAACGCTATTTCCTAGCATGGAAGTGTCGCACTTACATACTTTTGAAGTGAATACGAGGTATACATGACACTTCGCAATGAATATTATATCTTATCACGAAACATAAAAATCAGATGCGATATCGCCATTTAAGTACCATTATATCCCTATTGCCTCGATGCGCAGATATCTGCAAACGCTATTTCCCAGCATGCAAGTGTCGCATATAGATTCTTTTGAAGTGAATTCGAGGTATACATGACACTTCGGAATGAATATTATATATTATCACGAAACATGGAAATGAGATGCGATATGGCTTTTTGTGAAGCATTAGGACGCTATTGCTACGATACGTAGACATCTGCAAACGCTATTTCCTAGCAAGGAAGATTCGCATTTACATTCTTTTGAAGTGAATAGGAGGTTTACATGACACTTCGCAATGGATATTATATCCTATCATGAAACATAGAAGTGAGATGTGAAATCGCGTTTTAAGAAGCATTAGAACTCCATTGCCTCGATGCAGAGGCATCTGCAGACGCTATTTCATAGCAAGCAATAGTCGCATTTACATTCTTCTGAAGTGAATACGAGGTATACATGACACTTCGTAACGAATATTATATCTTATCATGAAACATAGAAGAGAGATGCGATATTGCGTTTTAATAAGTAAACGCTATTTCCCAGCATGGAAGTTTCGCACTTACATTCTTTTGAAGTGAATACGAGATATACATGGCACATCGCATCGAACATTATATCTTATCACGTATCATAGAAGTGAGATGCGATATCGCGTTTTAAGAAGCATTAAAACCCTATTGCCTCGATGCGGAGATACCTGCAAACGCTATTTCCTAGCATGGAAGTGCCGCATTTACATTCTTTTGAAGTGAATTCGTGGTATACATGACACTTCGGAATGAAAATTTTAACTTATCACGAATCATAGAAATGAGATGCGATATCGCGATTTAAGTAGCATTAGAATTCTATTGCTACGATATGTAGACATCAGCAAACGCTATTTCCTAGCAAGCAATAGTCGCATTTACATTCTCTTGAAGTGAATACGGGGTATACATGACACTTCGCACTGAATATTATATCTTATCACGAAATATAAAAATGAGATGCGATATCGCGATTTAAGTAGCATTAGAACGCTATTGCTGCGGTACGTTGGCATCTGCAAACGCTATTTCCTAGCATGGAAGTGTCGCAATTACATACTTTTGAAGTGAATACGAGGTATACATGACACTTCGCAATGAATATTATATCTTATCATGAAACATAGAAGTGAGATGTGATATCGCGTTTTAAGAAGCATTAGAACTCTATTGCTACGATACGTAGACATCTGCAAACGCTATTTCCTAGCATGGAAGTGTCGCATTTACATTCTTGTGATGTGAATACGAGATATACATGACACTTCGCAATGAATATTATATCTTATCATGAAACATAGAAGTGAGATGTGATAACGCGTTTTAAGTAGCATTAGAACTCTATTGCTTCGATACGTAGACATCTGCAAAAGCTATTTCCTAGCAAGGAAGTGTCGCACTTACATGCTTTTGTAGTGAATACGAGGTATACATGACACTTCGCAGTGAATATTATATCTTATCATGAAACATAGGTATGAGGTGCTATATCGCGTTTTGAGAAGCATTAGATCTCTATTGCTAATATACGTAGACATCTGCAAACTCTATTCCGTAGGTAGGAAATGTCGCATTTACATTCCATTGAAGTGAACACGAGGTGTACATGACACTTCGCAATGAATATTATATCTTATCATGAAACATAGATATCCGATGCGACATCTTGCTTTAAGAAGCATTAGAACTCTATTGCTACGATACGTAGACATCTGGAAACGCTATTTCCTAGCATGGAAGTGTCGCACTTACATTCGTTTGAAGTGAATACGAGATATACATGACACTTCGCAATGAATATTATATCTTGTCATGAAACATAGGAATGAGGTGCTATATCGCGTTTTGAGAAGCATTAGAACACTATTACTAATATACGTAGACATCTGCAAACTCTATTTCCTAGGAATGAAATGTCGCATTTACATCCTTTTGAAGTGAATACGAGGTATAAATGACAGTTCGCAATGAATATTATATCTTATCATGAAAAATAGAAATTAGATGCGACATCTCGTTTTAAGAAGCATTAGAACTCTATTGCTACGATACGTAGACATCTGTAAACGCTATTTCCTAGCAAGGAATAGTCGGATTTACATTCTTTTGAAGTGAATACGAGGTATACATGACACTTCGCAATGAATATTATATCTTATCACGAAACATATAAATGAGATGCGATATCGCGATCTAAGAAGCATTAGAACTCTACTGCTGCGATACATAGACATCTGCAAACGCTATTTCCTAGCAGGGAAGTGTCGCATTTACATTCATGTGATGTAAATACGAGATATACATGACACTTCGCAATGAACATTATATCTTATCATGAAACATAGAAGTGAGATGTAATATCGCGTTTTAAGAAGCATTAGAACTCTATTGATACGATACGTAGACATCTGCAAACGCTATTTCTTAGCATGGAAGTTTCGCATTTACATTCATTTGAAGTGAATACGAGATATACATGACACTTCGCAATGAACATTATATCTTATCATGAAACATAGAAGTGGGATGCGATATTGCGTTTTAAGAAGCATTATAACTCTATTGCTACGATACGTAGACATCTGCAAACGCTATTTCCTAGCATGGAAGTGTCGCATTTGCATTCTTGGGTCATGAAATCGAGGTATACATGACACTTCGCAATTGATATTATATCTTATGATGAAACATAGACGTGAGATCCGATATCGCGTTTTGAGAAGCATTAGAACTCTATTGCTACGATACGTAGACATCTGCAAAGGCTATTTCCTAGCATGGAGGGTTCGTATTTACATTCTTTTGGAGTGATTACGAGGTATACATAACACTCCATAATGAATATTATATCTTCTCATGAAACATAGCTGTGAGATGCGATATCGCGTTTTAAGAAGCATTATAACTCTATTGCTTCGATACGTAGACATCTGCAAAAGCTATTTCCTAGCAAGGAAGTGTCGCACTTACATGCTTTTGTAGTGAATACGAGGTATACATGACACTTCGCAGTGAATATTATATCTTATCATGAAACATAGGTATGAGGTGCTATATCGCGTTTTGAGAAGCATTAGATCTCTATTGCTAATATACGTAGACATCTGCAAACTCTATTCCGTAGGTAGGAAATGTCGCATTTACATTCCATTGAAGTGAACACGAGGTGTACATGACACTTCGCAATGTATATTATATCTTATCATGAAACATAGATATCCGATGCTACATCTTGTTTTAAGAAGCATTAGAACTCTATTGCTACGATACGTAGACATCTGCAAACGCTATTTCCTAGCATGGAAGTGTCGCATTTACATTCTTGTGATGTGAATACGAGATTTACATGACACTTCGCAATGAATATTATATCTTATCATGAAACATAGAAGTGAGATGTGATATCGCGTTTCAAGTAGCATTAGAACTCTATTGCTACGATACGTAGACATCTGCAAACGCTATTTCCTAGCAGGCAATAGTCGCATTTACATTCTATAGAATTGAATAGGAGGTATACATGACACTTCGCAATGAATATTATATCTTATCATGAAACATAGAAGTGAGATGTGATATCGCGTTTTAAGAAGCATTAGAACTCTATTGCTACGATACGTAGACATCTGCAAACGCTATTTCCTAGCATGGAAGTGTCGCATTTACATTCTTGTGATGTGAATACGAGATATACATGACACTTCGCAATGAATATTATATCTTATCATGAAACATAGAAGTGAGATGTGATAACGCGTTTTAAGTAGCATTAGAACTCTATTGCTATGATACGTAGACATCTGCAAACGCTATTTCCTAGCAGGCAATAGTCGCATTTACATTCTTTAGAATTGAATAGGAGGTATACATGACACTTCGCAATGAATATTATATCTGTTCATGAAAGACAGAAATGAGATGCGACATCGCGTTTTGAGGAGCATTAGAACCCAATTGCTTCGATACGTAGACATCTGCAAAAGCAACTTCCTAGCATGGAAGTGTCGCATTTAGATTCTTGTGTAGTGAAATCGGGGTATACATGACACTAAGCAATGAATGCTATATCTTATCATGAAACATAGACGTGAGATGCGATATCGCCTTTTAAGAAGCATTAGAACTCTATTGCTACGATACGTAGACATCTGCAAACGCTATTTCCTAGCATGGAAGTGTCACATTTACATTCTTTTGAAGTGAATACGAGGCATACATGACACTTCGCAGTGAATATTATTTCTTATCATGAAACATAGGTATGAGGTGCTATATCGCGTTTTGAGAAGCAATAGATCTCTATTGCTAATATACGTAGACATCTGCAAACTCTATTTCGTAGGTAGGAAATGTCGCGTTTACATTCCATTGAAGTGAACACGAGGTGTACATGACACTTCGCAATGAACATTATATCTTATCATGAAACATAGAAGTGAGATGTGATATCGCGTTTTAAGAATCATTAAAACTCTATTGTTTAGACGCGTAGTCATCTGGAAACGCTATTTCCTAGCAAGGAAGTGTCGCGTTTACATCTTTTTGAAGTGAATACGAGGAATACATGACACTTCGCAATGAATATTATATCTTATCATGAAACATAGAAGTGTGATGCGATATCGCGTTCTAAGAAGCATTAGAACTCTATTGCTACGATACGTAGACATCTGCAAAGGCTATTTCCTAGCATGGAAGGGTCGTATTTACATTCTTTTGGAGTGAATACGAGGTATACATAACACTTCATAATGAATATTATATCTTATCATGAAACATAGCAGTGAGATGCGATATCGCGTTTTAAGATGCATTAGAACTCTACTGCTTCGATACGTAGACATTTGCAAAAGCTATTTCCTAGCATGGAAATGCCGCATTTACATTCTATTGAAGTGAATACGAGATATACATGACACTTCGCAATGAATATTGTATCATATCGTGAAACATAGTAGCGAGATGCGATATCGCGTTTTAAGAAGCACTAGAACTCTATTGCTACAATACGTAGACATCTGCAAACGCTATTTCCTAGCATGGAAGTGTCGCATTTGCATTCTTGGGTCATGAAATCGAGGTATACATGACACTTCGCAATTGATATTATATCTTATGATGAAACATAGACGTGAGATCCGATATCGCGTTTTGAGAAGCATTAGAACTCTATTGCTACGATACGTAGACATCTGCAAAGGCTATTTCCTAGCATGGAGGGTTCGTATTTACATTCTTTTGGAGTGATTACGAGGTATACATAACACTCCATAATGAATATTATATCTTCTCATGAAACATAGCTGTGAGATGCGATATCGCGTTTTAAGAAGCATTATAACTCTATTGCTTCGATACGTAGACATCTGCAAAAGCTATTTCCTAGCAAGGAAGTGTCGCACTTACATGCTTTTGTAGTGAATACGAGGTATACATGACACTTCGCAGTGAATATTATATCTTATCATGAAACATAGGTATGAGGTGCTATATCGCGTTTTGAGAAGCATTAGATCTCTATTGCTAATATACGTAGACATCTGCAAACTCTATTCCGTAGGTAGGAAATGTCGCATTTACATTCCATTGAAGTGAACACGAGGTGTACATGACACTTCGCAATGTATATTATATCTTATCATGAAACATAGATATCCGATGCTACATCTTGTTTTAAGAAGCATTAGAACTCTATTGCTACGATACGTAGACATCTGCAAACGCTATTTCCTAGCATGGAAGTGTCGCATTTACATTCTTGTGATGTGAATACGAGATTTACATGACACTTCGCAATGAATATTATATCTTATCATGAAACATAGAAGTGAGATGTGATATCGCGTTTCAAGTAGCATTAGAACTCTATTGCTACGATACGTAGACATCTGCAAACGCTATTTCCTAGCAGGCAATAGTCGCATTTACATTCTATAGAATTGAATAGGAGGTATACATGACACTTCGCAATGAATATTATATCTTATCATGAAACATAGAAGTGAGATGTGATATCGCGTTTTAAGAAGCATTAGAACTCTATTGCTACGATACGTAGACATCTGCAAACGCTATTTCCTAGCATGGAAGTGTCGCATTTACATTCTTGTGATGTGAATACGAGATATACATGACACTTCGCAATGAATATTATATCTTATCATGAAACATAGAAGTGAGATGTGATAACGCGTTTTAAGTAGCATTAGAACTCTATTGCTATGATACGTAGACATCTGCAAACGCTATTTCCTAGCAGGCAATAGTCGCATTTACATTCTTTAGAATTGAATAGGAGGTATACATGACACTTCGCAATGAATATTATATCTGTTCATGAAAGACAGAAATGAGATGCGACATCGCGTTTTGAGGAGCATTAGAACCCAATTGCTTCGATACGTAGACATCTGCAAAAGCAACTTCCTAGCATGGAAGTGTCGCATTTAGATTCTTGTGTAGTGAAATCGGGGTATACATGACACTAAGCAATGAATGCTATATCTTATCATGAAACATAGACGTGAGATGCGATATCGCCTTTTAAGAAGCATTAGAACTCTATTGCTACGATACGTAGACATCTGCAAACGCTATTTCCTAGCATGGAAGTGTCACATTTACATTCTTTTGAAGTGAATACGAGGCATACATGACACTTCGCAGTGAATATTATTTCTTATCATGAAACATAGGTATGAGGTGCTATATCGCGTTTTGAGAAGCAATAGATCTCTATTGCTAATATACGTAGACATCTGCAAACTCTATTTCGTAGGTAGGAAATGTCGCGTTTACATTCCATTGAAGTGAACACGAGGTGTACATGACACTTCGCAATGAACATTATATCTTATCATGAAACATAGAAGTGAGATGTGATATCGCGTTTTAAGAATCATTAAAACTCTATTGTTTAGACGCGTAGTCATCTGGAAACGCTATTTCCTAGCAAGGAAGTGTCGCGTTTACATCTTTTTGAAGTGAATACGAGGAATACATGACACTTCGCAATGAATATTATATCTTATCATGAAACATAGAAGTGTGATGCGATATCGCGTTCTAAGAAGCATTAGAACTCTATTGCTACGATACGTAGACATCTGCAAAGGCTATTTCCTAGCATGGAAGGGTCGTATTTACATTCTTTTGGAGTGAATACGAGGTATACATAACACTTCATAATGAATATTATATCTTATCATGAAACATAGCAGTGAGATGCGATATCGCGTTTTAAGATGCATTAGAACTCTACTGCTTCGATACGTAGACATTTGCAAAAGCTATTTCCTAGCATGGAAATGCCGCATTTACATTCTGTTGAAGTGAATACGAGATATACATGACACTTCGCAATGAATATTGTATCATATCGTGAAACATAGTAGCGAGATGCGATATCGCGTTTTAAGAAGCACTAGAACTCTATTGCTACAATACGTAGACATCTGGAAACGCTACTTCCTAGCATGGAAGTGTCGCACTTACATTCGTTTGAAGTGAATACGAGATATACATGACACTTCGCAATGAATATTATATCTTGTCATGAAACATAGGAATGAGGTGCTATATCGCGTTTTGAGAAGCATTAGAACACTATTACTAATATACGTAGACATCTGCAAACCCTATTTCCTAGGAATGAAATGTCGCATTTACATCCTTTTGAAGTGAATACGAGGTATAAATGACAGTTCGCAATGAACATTATATCTTATCATGAAAAATAGAAATTAGATGCGACATCTCGTTTTAAGAAGCATTAGAACTCTATTGCTACGATACGTAGACATCTGTAAACGCTATTTCCTAGCAAGGAATAGTCGGATTTACATTCTTTTGAAGTGAATACGAGGTATACATGACACTTCGCAATGAATATTATATCTTATCACGAAACATATAAATGAGATGCGATATCGCGATCTAAGAAGCATTAGAACTCTACTGCTACGATACGTAGACATCTGCAAACGCTATTTCCTAGCAGGGAAGTGTCGCATTTACATTCATGTGATGTAAATACGAGATATACATGACACTTCGCAATGAACATTATATCTTATCATGAAACATAGAAGTGAGATGTAATATCGCGTTTTAAGAAGCATTAGAACTCTATTGATACGATACGTAGACATCTGCAAACGCTATTTCTTAGCATGGAAGTTTCGCATTTACATTCATTTGAAGTGAATACGAGATATACATGACACTTCGCAATGAACATTATATCTTATCATGAAACATAGAAGTGGGATGCGATATTGCGTTTTAAGAAGCATTAGAACTCTATTGCTACGATACGTAGACATCTGCAAACGCTATTTCCTAGCATGGAAGTGTCGCATTTGCATTCTTGGGTCATGAAATCGAGGTATACATGACACTTCGCAATTGATATTATATCTTATGATGAAACATAGACGTGAGATCCGATATCGCGTTTTGAGAAGCATTAGAACTCTATTGCTACGATACGTAGATATCTGGAAACGCTATTTCCTAGCATGGAAGTGTCGCACTTACATTCGTTTGAAGTGAATACGAGATATACATGACACTTCGCAATGAATATTATATCTTGTCATGAAACATAGGAATGAGGTGCTATATCGCGTTTTGAGAAGCATTAGAACACTATTACTAATATACGTAGACATCTGCAAACTCTATTTCCTAGGAATGAAATGTCGCATTTACATCCTTTTGAAGTGAATACGAGGTATAAATGACAGTTCGCAATGAATATTATATCTTATCATGAAAAATAGAAATTAGATGCGACATCTCGTTTTAAGAAGCATTAGAACTCTATTGCTACGATACGTAGACATCTGTAAACGCTATTTCCTAGCAAGGAATAGTCGGATTTACATTCTTTTGAAGTGAATACGAGGTATACATGACACTTCGCAATGAATATTATATCTTATCACGAAACATACAAATGAGATGCGATATCGCGATCTAAGAAGCATTAGAACTCTACTGCTGCGATACGTAGACATCTGCAAACGCTATTTCCTAGCAGGGAAGTGTCGCATTTACATTCATGTGATGTAAATACGAGATATACATGACACTTCGCAATGAACATTATATCTTATCATGAAACATAGAAGTGAGATGTAATATCGCGTTTTAAGAAGCATTAGAACTCTATTGATACGATACGTAGACATCTGCAAACGCTATTTCTTAGCATGGAAGTTTCGCATTTACATTCATTTGAAGTGAATACGAGATATACATGACACTACGCAATGAACATTATATCTTATCATGAAACATAGAAGTGGGATGCGATATTGCGTTTTAAGAAGCATTAGAACTCTATTGCTACGATACGTAGACATCTGCAAACGCTAATTCCTAGCATGGAAGTGTCGCATTTGCATTCTTGGGTCATGAAATCGAGGTATACATGACACTTCGCAATTGATATTATATCTTATGATGAAACATAGACGTGAGATCCGATATCGCGTTTTGAGAAGCATTAGAACTCTATTGCTACGATACGTAGACATCTGCAAAGGCTATTTCCTAGCATGGAGGGTTCGTATTTACATTCTTTTGGAGTGATTACGAGGTATACATAACACTCCATAATGAATATTATATCTTCTCATGAAACATAGCTGTGAGATGCGATATCGCGTTTTAAGAAGCATTATAACTCTATTGCTTCGATACGTAGACATCTGCAAAAGCTATTTCCTAGCAAGGAAGTGTCGCACTTACATGCTTTTGTAGTGAATACGAGGTATACATGACACTTCGCAGTGAATATTATATCTTATCATGAAACATAGGTATGAGGTGCTATATCGCGTTTTGAGAAGCATTAGATCTCTATTGCTAATATACGTAGACATCTGCAAACTCTATTCCGTAGGTAGGAAATGTCGCATTTACATTCCATTGAAGTGAACACGAGGTGTACATGACACTTCGCAATGTATATTATATCTTATCATGAAACATAGATATCCGATGCTACATCTTGTTTTAAGAAGCATTAGAACCCTATTGCTACGATACGTAGACATCTGCAAACGCTATTTCCTAGCATGGAAGTGTCGCATTTACATTCTTGTGATGTGAATACGAGATTTACATGACACTTCGCAATGAATATTATATCTTATCATGAAACATAGAAGTGAGATGTGATATCGCGTTTCAAGTAGCATTAGAACTCTATTGCTACGATACGTAGACATCTGCAAACGCTATTTCCTAGCAGGCAATAGTCGCATTTACATTCTATAGAATTGAATAGGAGGTATACATGACACTTCGCAATGAATATTATATCTTATCATGAAACATAGAAGTGAGATGTGATATCGCGTTTTAAGAAGCATTAGAACTCTATTGCTACGATACGTAGACATCTGCAAACGCTATTTCCTAGCATGGAAGTGTCGCATTTACATTCTTGTGATGTGAATACGAGATATACATGACACTTCGCAATGAATATTATATCTTATCATGAAACATAGAAGTGAGATGTGATAACGCGTTTTAAGTAGCATTAGAACTCTATTGCTATGATACGTAGACATCTGCAAACGCTATTTCCTAGCAGGCAATAGTCGCATTTACATTCTTTAGAATTGAATAGGAGGTATACATGACACTTCGCAATGAATATTATATCTGTTCATGAAAGACAGAAATGAGATGCGACATCGCGTTTTGAGGAGCATTAGAACCCAATTGCTTCGATACGTAGACATCTGCAAAAGCAACTTCCTAGCATGGTAGTGTCGCATTTAGATTCTTGTGTAGTGAAATCGGGGTATACATGACACTAAGCAATGAATGCTATATCTTATCATGAAACATAGACGTGAGATGCGATATCGCCTTTTAAGAAGCATTAGAACTCTATTGCTACGATACGTAGACATCTGCAAACGCTATTTCCTAGCATGGAAGTGTCACATTTACATTCTTTTGAAGTGAATACGAGGCATACATGACACTTCGCAGTGAATATTATTTCTTATCATGAAACATAGGTATGAGGTGCTATATCGCGTTTTGAGAAGCAATAGATCTCTATTGCTAATATACGTAGACATCTGCAAACTCTATTTCGTAGGTAGGAAATGTCGCGTTTACATTCCATTGAAGTGAACACGAGGTGTACATGACACTTCGCAATGAACATTATATCTTATCATGAAACATAGAAGTGAGATGTGATATCGCGTTTTAAGAATCATTAAAACTCTATTGTTTAGACGCGTAGTCATCTGGAAACGCTATTTCCTAGCAAGGAAGTGTCGCGTTTACATCTTTTTGAAGTGAATACGAGGAATACATGACACTTCGCAATGAATATTATATCTTATCATGAAACATAGAAGTGTGATGCGATATCGCGTTCTAAGAAGCATTAGAACTCTATTGCCACGATACGTAGACATCTGCAAAGGCTATTTCCTAGCATGGAAGGGTCGTATTTACATTCTTTTGGAGTGAATACGAGGTATACATAACACTTCATAATGAATATTATATCTTATCATGAAACATAGCAGTGAGATGCGATATCGCGTTTTAAGATGCATTAGAACTCTACTGCTTCGATACGTAGACATCTACAAAAGCTATTTCCTAGCATGGAAATGCCGCATTTACATTCTACTGAAGTGAATACGAGATATACATGACACTTCGCAATGAATATTGTATCATATCGTGAAACATAGTAGCGAGATGCGATATCGCGTTTTAAGAAGCACTAGAACTCTATTGCTACAATACGTAGACATCTGGATACGCTATTTCCTAGCATGGAAGTGTCGCACTTACATTCGTTTGAAGTGAATACGAGATATACATGACACTTCGCAATGAATATTATATCTTGTCATGAAACATAGGAATGAGGTGCTATATCGCGTTTTGAGAAGCATTAGAACACTATTACTAATATACGTAGACATCTGCAAACTCTATTTCCTAGGAATGAAATGTCGCATTTACATCCTTTTGAAGTGAATACGAGGTATAAATGACAGTTCGCAATGAACATTATATCTTATCATGAAAAATAGAAACTAGATGCGACATCTCGTTTTAAGAAGCATTAGAACTCTATTGCTACGATACGTAGACATCCGTAAACGCTATTTCCTAGCAAGGAATAGTCGGATTTACATTCTTTTGAAGTGAATACGAGGTATACATGACACTTCGCAATGAATATTATATCTTATCACGAAACATATAAATGAGATGCGATATCGCGATCTAAGAAGCATTAGAACTCTACTGCTACGGTACGTAGACATCTGCAAACGCTATTTCCTAGCAGGGAAGTGTCGCATTTACATTCATGTGATGTAAATACGAGATATACATGACACTTCGCAATGAACATTATATCTTATCATGAAACATAGAAGTGAGATGTAATATCGCGTTTTAAGAAGCATTAGAACTCTATTGATACGATACGTAGACATCTGCAAACGCTATTTCTTAGCATGGAAGTTTCGCATTTACATTCATTTGAAGTGAATACGAGATATACATGACACTTCGCAATGAACATTATATCTTATCATGAAACATAGAAGTGGGATGCGATATTGCGTTTTAAGAAGCATTAGAACTCTATTGCTACGATACGTAGACATCTGCAAACGCTATTTCCTAGCATGGAAGTGTCGCATTTGCATTCTTGGGTCATGAAATCGAGGTATACATGACACTTCGCAATTGATATTATATCTTATGGTGAAACATAGACGTGAGATCCGATATCGCGTTTTGAGAAGCATTAGAACTCTATTGCTACGATACGTAGACATCTGCAAAGGCTATTTCCTAGCATGGAGGGTTCGTATTTACATTCTTTTGGAGTGATTACGAGGTATACATAACACTCCATAGTGAATATTATATCTTCTCATGAAACATAGCTGTGAGATGCGATATCGCGTTTTAAGAAGCATTATAACTCTATTGCTTCGATACGTAGACATCTGCAAAAGCTATTTCCTAGCAAGGAAGTGTCGCACTTACATGCTTTTGTAGTGAATACGAGGTATACATGACACTTCGCAGTGAATATTATATCTTATCATGAAACATAGGTATGAGGTGCTATATCGCGTTTTGAGAAGCATTAGATCTCTATTGCTAATATACGTAGACATCTGCAAACTCTATTCCGTAGGTAGGAAATGTCGCATTTACATTCCATTGAAGTGAACACGAGGTGTACATGACACTTCGCAATGTATATTATATCTTATCATGAAACATAGATATCCGATGCGACATCTTGTTTTAAGAAGCATTAGAACTCTATTGCTACGATACGTAGACATCTGCAAACGCTATTTCCTAGCATGGAAGTGTCGCATTTACATTCTTGTGATGTGAATACGAGATTTACATGACACTTCGCAATGAATATTATATCTTATCATGAAACATAGAAGTGAGATGTGATATCGCGTTTCAAGTAGCATTAGAACTCTATTGCTACGATACGTAGACATCTGCAAACGCTATTTCCTAGCAGGCAATAGTCGCATTTACATTCTATAGAATTGAATAGGAGGTATACATGACACTTCGCAATGAATATTATATCTTATCATGAAACATAGAAGTGAGATGTGATATCGCGTTTTAAGAAGCATTAGAACTCTATTGCTACGATACGTAGACATCTGCAAACGCTATTTCCTAGCATGGAAGTGTCGCATTTACATTCTTGTGATGTGAATACGAGATATACATGACACTTCGCAATGAATATTATATCTTATCATGAAACATAGAAGTGAGATGTGATAACGCGTTTTAAGTAGCATTAGAACTCTATTGCTATGATACGTAGACATCTGCAAACGCTATTTCCTAGCAGGCAATAGTCGCATTTACATTCTTTAGAATTGAATAGGAGGTATACATGACACTTCGCAATGAATATTATATCTGTTCATGAAAGACAGAAATGAGATGCGACATCGCGTTTTGAGGAGCATTAGAACCCAATTGCTTCGATACGTAGACATCTGCAAAAGCTATTTCCTAGCATGGAAATGCCGCATTTACATTCTACTGAAGTGAATACGAGATATACATGACACTTCGCAATGAATATTGTATCATATCGTGAAACATAGTAGCGAGATGCGATATCGCGTTTTAAGAAGCACTAGAACTCTATTGCTACAATACGTAGACATCTGGAAACGCTACTTCCTAGCATGGAAGTGTCGCACTTACATTCGTTTGAAGTGAATACGAGATATACATGACACTTCGCAATGAATATTATATCTTGTCATGAAACATAGGAATGAGGTGCTATATCGCGTTTTGAGAAGCATTAGAACACTATTACTAATATACGTAGACATCTGCAAACTCTATTTCCTAGGAATGAAATGTCGCATTTACATCCTTTTGAAGTGAATACGAGGTATAAATGACAGTTCGCAATGAACATTATATCTTATCATGAAAAATAGAAATTAGATGCGACATCACGTTTTAAGAAGCATTAGAACTCTATTGCTACGATACGTAGACATCTGTAAACGCTATTTCCTAGCAAGGAATAGTCGGATTTACATTCTTTTGAAGTGAATACGAGGTATACATGACACTTCGCAATGAATATTATATCTTATCACGAAACATATAAATGAGATGCGATATCGCGATCTAAGAAGCATTAGAACTCTACTGCTACGATACGTAGACATCTGCAAACGCTATTTCCTAGCAGGGAAGTGTCGCATTTACATTCATGTGATGTAAATACGAGATATACATGACACTTCGCAATGAACATTATATCTTATCATGAAACATAGAAGTGAGATGTAATATCGCGTTTTAAGAAGCATTAGAACTCTATTGATACGATACGTAGACATCTGCAAACGCTATTTCTTAGCATGGAAGTTTCGCATTTACATTCATTTGAAGTGAATACGAGATATACATGACACTTCGCAATGAACATTATATCTTATCATGAAACATAGAAGTGGGATGCGATATTGCGTTTTAAGAAGCATTAGAACTCTATTGCTACGATACGTAGACATCTGCAAACGCTATTTCCTAGCATGGAAGTGTCGCATTTGCATTCTTGGGTCATGAAATCGAGGTATACATGACACTTCGCAATTGATATTATATCTTATGATGAAACATAGACGTGAGATCCGATATCGCGTTTTGAGAAGCATTAGAACTCTATTGCTACGATACGTAGACATCTGCAAAGGCTATTTCCTAGCATGGAGGGTTCGTATATACATTCTTTTGGAGTGATTACGAGGTATCCATAACACTCCATAATGAATATTATATCTTCTCATGAAACATAGCTGTGAGATGCGATATCGCGTTTTAAGAAGCATTATAACTCTATTGCTTCGATACGTAGACATCTGCAAAAGCTATTTCCTAGCAAGGAAGTGTCGCACTTACATGCTTTTGTAGTGAATACGAGGTATACATGACACTTCGCAGTGAATATTATATCTTATCATGAAACATAGGTATGAGGTGCTATATCGCGTTTTGAGAAGCATTAGATCTCTATTGCTAATATACGTAGACATCTGCAAACTCTATTCCGTAGGTAGGAAATGTCGCATTTACATTCCATTGAAGTGAACACGAGGTGTACATGACACTTCGCAATGTATATTATATCTTATCATGAAACATAGATATCCGATGCGACATCTTGTTTTAAGAAGCATTAGAACTCTATTGCTACGATACGTAGACATCTGCAAACGCTATTTCCTAGCATGGAAGTGTCGCATTTACATTCTTGTGATGTGAATACGAGATTTACATGACACTTCGCAATGAATATTATATCTTATCATGAAACATAGAAGTGAGATGTGATATCGCGTTTCAAGTAGCATTAGAACTCTATTGCTACGATACGTAGACATCTGCAAACGCTATTTCCTAGCAGGCAATAGTCGCATTTACATTCTATAGAATTGAATAGGAGGTATACATGACACTTCGCAATGAATATTATATCTTATCATGAAACATAGAAGTGAGATGTGATATCGCGTTTTAAGAAGCATTAGAACTCTATTGCTACGATACGTAGACATCTGCAAACGCTATTTCCTAGCATGGAAGTGTCGCATTTACATTCTTGTGATGTGAATACGAGATATACATGACAATTCGCAATGAATATTATATCTTATCATGAAACATAGAAGTGAGATGTGATAACGCGTTTTAAGTAGCATTAGAACTCTATTGCTATGATACGTAGACATCTGCAAACGCTATTTCCTAGCAGGCAATAGTCGCATTTACATTCTTTAGAATTGAATAGGAGGTATACATGACACTTCGCAATGAATATTATATCTGTTCATGAAAGACAGAAATGAGATGCGACATCGCGTTTTGAGGAGTATTAGAACCCAATTGCTTCGATACGTAGACATCTGCAAAAGCAACTTCCTAGCATGGAAGTGTCGCATTTAGATTCTTGTGTAGTGAAATCGGGGTATACATGACACTAAGCAATGAATGCTATATCTTATCATGAAACATAGACGTGAGATGCGATATCGCCTTTTAAGAAGCATTAGAACTCTATTGCTACGATACGTAGACATCTGCAAACGCTATTTCCTAGCATGGAAGTGTCACATTTACATTCTTTTGAAGTGAATACGAGGCATACATGACACTTCGCAGTGAATATTATTTCTTATCATGAAACATAGGTATGAGGTGCTATATCGCGTTTTGAGAAGCAATAGATCTCTATTGCTAATATACGTAGACATCTGCAAACTCTATTTCGTAGGTAGGAAATGTCGCGTTTACATTCCATTGAAGTGAACACGAGGTGTACATGACACTTCGCAATGAACATTATATCTTATCATGAAACATAGAAGTGAGATGTGATATCGCGTTTTAAGAATCATTAAAACTCTATTGTTTAGACGCGTAGTCATCTGGAAACGCTATTTCCTAGCAAGGAAGTGTCGCGTTTACATCTTTTTGAAGTGAATACGAGGAATACATGACACTTCGCAATGAATATTATATCTTATCATGAAACATAGAAGTGTGATGCGATATCGCGTTCTAAGAAGCATTAGAACTCTATTGCCACGATACGTAGACATCTGCAAAGGCTATTTCCTAGCATGGAAGGGTCGTATTTACATTCTTTTGGAGTGAATACGAGGTATACATAACACTTCATAATGAATATTATATCTTATCATGAAACATAGCAGTGAGATGCGATATCGCGTTTTAAGATGCATCAGAACTCTACTGCTTCGATACGTAGACATCTGCAAAAGCTATTTCCTAGCATGGAAATGCCGCATTTACATTCTACTGAAGTGAATACGAGATATACATGACACTTCGCAATGAATATTGTATCATATCGTGAAACATAGTAGCGAGATGCGATATCGCGTTTTAAGAAGCACTAGAACTCTATTGCTACAATACGTAGACATCTGGAAACGCTACTTCCTAGCATGGAAGTGTCGCACTTACATTCGTTTGAAGTGAATACGAGATATACATGACACTTCGCAATGAATATTATATCTTGTCATGAAACATAGGAATGAGGTGCTATATCGCGTTTTGAGAAGCATTAGAACACTATTACTAATATACGTAGACATCTGCAAACTCTATTTCCTAGGAATGAAATGTCGCATTTACATCCTTTTGAAGTGAATACGAGGTATAAATGACAGTTCGCAATGAACATTATATCTTATCATGAAAAATAGAAATTAGATGCGACATCTCGTTTTAAGAAGCATTAGAACTCTATTGCTACGATACGTAGACATCTGTAAACGCTATTTCCTAGCAAGGAATAGTCGGATTTACATTCTTTTGAAGTGAATACGAGGTATACATGACACTTCGCAATGAATATTATATCTTATCACGAAACATATAAATGAGATGCGATATCGCGATCTAAGAAGCATTAGAACTCTACTGCTACGATACGTAGACATCTGCAAACGCTATTTCCTAGCAGGGAAGTGTCGCATTTACATTCATGTGATGTAAATACGAGATATACATGACACTTCGCAATGAACATTATATCTTATCATGAAACATAGAAGTGAGATGTAATATCGCGTTTTAAGAAGCATTAGAACTCTATTGATACGATACGTAGACATCTGCAAACGCTATTTCTTAGCATGGAAGTTTCGCATTTACATTCATTTGAAGTGAATACGAGATATACATGACACTTCGCAATGAACATTATATCTTATCATGAAACATAGAAGTGGGATGCGATATTGCGTTTTAAGAAGCATTAGAACTCTATTGCTACGATACGTAGACATCTGCAAACGCTATTTCCTAGCATGGAAGTGTCGCATTTGCATTCTTGGGTCATGAAATCGAGGTATACATGACACTTCGCAATTGATATTATATCTTATGATGAAACATAGACGTGAGATCCGATATCGCGTTTTGAGAAGCATTAGAACTCTATTGCTACGATACGTAGACATCTGCAAAGGCTATTTCCTAGCATGGAGGGTTCGTATTTACATTCTTTTGGAGTGATTACGAGGTATACATAACACTCCATAATGAATATTATATCTTCTCATGAAACATAGCTGTGAGATGCGATATCGCGTTTTAAGAAGCATTATAACTCTATTGCTTCGATACGTAGACATCTGCAAAAGCTATTTCCTAGCAAGGAAGTGTCGCACTTACATGCTTTTGTAGTGAATACGAGGTATACATGACACTTCGCAGTGAATATTATATCTTATCATGAAACATAGGTATGAGGTGCTATATCGCGTTTTGAGAAGCATTAGATCTCTATTGCTAATATACGTAGACATCTGCAAACTCTATTCCGTAGGTAGGAAATGTCGCATTTACATTCCATTGAAGTGAACACGAGGTGTACATGACACTTCGCAATGTATATTATATCTTATCATGAAACATAGATATCCGATGCGACATCTTGTTTTAAGAAGCATTGGAACTCTATTGCTACGATACGTAGACATCTGCAAACGCTATTTCCTAGCATGGAAGTGTCGCATTTACATTCTTGTGATGTGAATACGAGATTTACATGACACTTCGCAATGAATATTATATCTTATCATGAAACATAGAAGTGAGATGTGATATCGCGTTTCAAGTAGCATTAGAACTCTATTGCTACGATACGTAGACATCTGCAAACGCTATTTCCTAGCAGGCAATAGTCGCATTTACATTCTATAGAATTGAATAGGAGGTATACATGACACTTCGCAATGAATATTATATCTTTCATGAAACATAGAAGTGAGATGTGATATCGCGTTTTAAGAAGCATTAGAACTCTATTGCTACGATACGTAGACATCTGCAAACGCTATTTCCTAGCATGGAAGTGTCGCATTTACATTCTTGTGATGTGAATACGAGATATACATGACACTTCGCAATGAATATTATATCTTATCATGAAACATAGAAGTGAGATGTGATAACGCGTTTTAAGTAGCATTAGAACTCTATTGCTATGATACGTAGACATCTGCAAACGCTATTTCCTAGCATGGAAGTGTCGCATTTACATTCTTGTGATGTGAATACGAGATTTACATGACACTTCGCAATGAATATTATATCTTATCATGAAACATAGAAGTGAGATGTGATATCGCGTTTCAAGTAGCATTAGAACTCTATTGCTACGATACGTAGACATCTGCAAACGCTATTTCCTAGCAGGCAATAGTCGCATTTACATTCTATAGAATTGAATAGGAGGTATACATGACACTTCGCAATGAATATTATATCTTTCATGAAACATAGAAGTGAGATGTGATATCGCGTTTTAAGAAGCATTAGAACTCTATTGCTACGATACGTAGACATCTGCAAACGCTATTTCCTAGCATGGAAGTGTCGCATTTACATTCTTGTGATGTGAATACGAGATATACATGACACTTCGCAATGAATATTATATCTTATCATGAAACATAGAAGTGAGATGTGATAACGCGTTTTAAGTAGCATTAGAACTCTATTGCTATGATACGTAGACATCTGCAAACGCTATTTCCTAGCAGGCAATAGTCGCATTTACATTCTTTAGAATTGAATAGGAGGTATACATGACACTTCGCAATGAATATTATATCTGTTCATGAAAGACAGAAATGAGATGCGACATCGCGTTTTGAGGAACATTAGAACCCAATTGCTTCGATACGTAGACATCTGCAAAAGCAACTTCCTAGCATGGAAGTGTCGCACTTAGATTCTTGTGTAGTGAAATCGGGGTATACATGACACTAAGCAATGAATACTATATCTTATCATGAAACATAGACGTGAGATGCGATATCGCCTTTTAAGAAGCATTAGAACTCTATTGCTACGATACGTAGACATCTGCAAACGCTATTTCCTAGCATGGAAGTGTCACATTTACATTCTTTTGAAGTGAATACGAGGTATACATGACACTTCGCAGTGAATATTATTTCTTATCATGAAACATAGGTATGAGGTGCTATATCGCGTTTTGAGAAGCAATAGATCTCTATTGCTAATATACGTAGACATCTGCAAACTCTATTTCGTAGGTAGGAAATGTCGCGTTTACATTCCATTGAAGTGAACACGAGGTGTACATGACACTTCGCAATGAACATTATATCTTATCATGAAACATAGAAGTGAGATGTGATATCGCGTTTTAAGAATCATTAAAACTCTATTGTTTAGACGCGTAGTCATCTGGAAACGCTATTTCCTAGCAAGGAAGTGTCGCGTTTACATCTTTTTGAAGTGAATACGAGGAATACATGACACTTCGCAATGAATATTATATCTTATCATGAAACATAGAAGTGTGATGCGATATCGCGTTCTAAGAAGCATTAGAACTCTATTGCTACGGTACGTAGACATCTGCAAAGGCTATTTCCTAGCATGGAAGGGTCGTATTTACATTCTTTTGGAGTGAATACGAGGTATACATAACACTTCATAATGAATATTATATCTTATCATGAAACATAGCAGTGAGATGCGATATCGCGTTTTAAGATGCATTAGAACTCTACTGCTTCGATACGTAGACATCTGCAAAAGCTATTTCCTAGCATGGAAATGCCGCATTTACATTCTATTGAAGTGAATACGAGATATACATGACACTTCGCAATGAATATTGTATCATATCGTGAAACACAGTAGCGAGATGCGATATCGCGTTTTAAGAAGCACTAGAACTCTATTGCTACAATACGTAGACATCTGGAAACGCTACTTCCTAGCATGGAAGTGTCGCACTTACATTCGTTTGAAGTGAATACGAGATATACATGACACTTCGCAATGAATATTATATCTTGTCATGAAACATAGGAATGAGGTGCTATATCGCGTTTTGAGAAGCATTAGAACACTATTACTAATATACGTAGACATCTGCAAACTCTATTTCCTAGGAATGAAATGTCGCATTTACATCCTTTTGAAGTGAATACGAGGTATAAATGACAGTTCGCAATGAATATTATATCTTATCATGAAAAATAGAAATTAGATGCGACATCTCGTTTTAAGAAGCATTAGAACTCTATTGCTACGATACGTAGACATCTGTAAACGCTATTTCCTAGCAAGGAATAGTCGGATTTACATTCTTTTGAAGTGAATACGAGGTATACATGACACTTCGCAATGAATATTATATCTTATCACGAAACATATAAATGAGATGCGATATCGCGATCTAAGAAGCATTAGAACTCTACTGCTACGATACGTAGACATCTGCAAACGCTATTTCCTAGCATGGAAGTGTCGCATTTACATTCATGTGATGTAAATACGAGATATACATGACACTTCGCAATGAACATTATATCTTATCATGAAACATAGAAGTGAGATGTAATATCGCGTTTTAAGAAGCATTAGAACTCTATTGATACGATACGTAGACATCTGCAAACGCTATTTCTTAGCATGGAAGTTTCGCATTTACATTCATTTGAAGTGAATACGAGATATACATGACACTTCGCAATGAACATTATATCTTATCATGAAACATAGAAGTGGGATGCGATATTGCGTTTTAAGAAGCATTAGAACTCTATTGCTACGATACGTAGACATCTGCAAACGCTATTTCCTAGCATGGAAGTGTCGCATTTGCATTCTTGGGTCATGAAATCGAGGTATACATGACACTTCGCAATTGATATTATATCTTATGATGAAACATAGACGTGAGATGCGATATCGCGTTTTGAGAAGCATTAGAACTCTATTGCTACGATACGTAGACATCTGCAAAGGCTATTTCCTAGCATGGAGGGTTCGTATTTACATTCTTTTGGAGTGATTACGAGGTATACATAACACTCCATAATGAATATTATATCTTCTCATGAAACATAGCTGTGAGATGCGATATCGCGTTTTAAGAAGCATTATAACTCTATTGCTTCGATACGTAGACATCTGCAAAAGCTATTTCCTAGCAAGGAAGTGTCGCACTTACATGCTTTTGTAGTGAATACGAGGTATACATGACACTTCGCAGTGAATATTATATCTTATCATGAAACATAGGTATGAGGTGCTATATCGCGTTTTGAGAAGCATTAGATCTCTATTGCTAATATACGTAGACATCTGCAAACTCTATTCCGTAGGTAGGAAATGTCGCATTTACATTCCACTGAAGTGAACACAAGGTGTACATGACACTTCGCAATGAATATTATATCTTATCATGAAACATAGATATCCGATGCGACATCTTGTTTTAAGAAGCATTAGAACTCTATTGCTACGATACGTAGACATCTGCAAACGCTATTTCCTAGCATGGAAGTGTCGCATTTACATTCTTGTGATGTGAATACGAGATTTACATGACACTTCGCAATGAATATTATATCTTATCATGAAACATAGAAGTGAGATGTGATATCGCGTTTCAAGTAGCATTAGAACTCTATTGCTACGATACGTAGACATCTGCAAACGCTATTTCCTAGCAGGCAATAGTCGCATTTACATTCTATAGAATTGAATAGGAGGTATACATGACACTTCGCAATGAATATTATATCTTATCATGAAACATAGAAGTGAGATGTGATATCGCGTTTTAAGAAGCATTAGAACTCTATTGCTACGATACGTAGACATCTGCAAACGCTATTTCCTAGCATGGAAGTTTCGCGTTTACATTCATTTGAAGTGAATACGAGATATACATGACACTTCGCAATGAACATTATATCTTATGATGAAACATTGAAGTGAGATGCGATATCGCGTTTTAAGAATCATTAGAACTCTATTGTTTAGACACGTAGTCATCTGGAAACGCTATTTCCTAGCAAGGAAGTGTCGCAATTACATTCTTTTGAAGTGAATACGAGGTATACATGACACTTCGCAATGAATATTATATCTTATCATGAAACATAGAAGTGAGAAGTGATATCGCGTTTTAAGAAGCATTAGAACTCTATTGCTACGATACGTAGATATCTGGAGACGCTATTTCCTAGCAAGGAAGTGTCGCATTTACATTCTTTTGAGGTGAATACGAGGTATCACGTCCGGTGGAACTATTTTCCGTTGCTCCGGTGGCTTTACGACACGAGGCTATTTTTCGGTAATTCGGTCGGCGGGAACGCATTATGACCGGGTCCGACAATTTCGGCTGACGCGACACTAGCGAAAACACTCGCGATAATAAGGGAGTGACCCTACCTTTCGATGATTTCTCTCTCGATTTGTACATAGAAACGGCGTGGAGGATCGTTCGCTGGGATCGTAGTGGATTTCGTTCTGTTGGCTGCTACGGAAATCTTGATCAGTCGCCAGCGAAGAGGAGGACGGCGGTCGGAATTCAGCGATGATGCTGAATGTGGCAGAATCGGCGCGATGCGTCGTGGTGTCTGGATCGGAAGCGTCGACGGTCACTTCGGAAAGCGGCGTCTGGGCTGGTGCGAAGGCAGGTCGCTGAAATACGAGGGTTCTCGGAACGCCCTCCAAATATTCACGCACAAGTGATCATATGAAATTCTTCCTACTCGCACGTCGCGTTCTTCGCAAACCGGAAGCACGATTCATTCACCAGGTTTTCCTGTACTTTCGACTAAAATCTGAAGGATAAGCGGCGGTCTCAACGTCACGAAGCCGATTTCTATACTCCTTCAATTTGATGAAGAGCAACCCCAGTTGTATGGAAGAACCCGTGGAGGAATTCGTAGTTAAATGTAATGTTAAAAGTAGAACTAGTATTATAAACACTTGATAAAATTAATGGATGTGGAAATAGTAGACTTGGTAAAAGAACTTGTACTTGGATATAGTAAAAGTAAAAATAAAATATATTCTAGGTTTAAAGTATACAAGAACAGGAATTATTCTAAGACTAAGACTAAGTTAAAATGGAAATAAAAATACGATGCCTGAACCCCACATTGAGGTGGCTAGCGATCTAGAACTAGAGGTTTCGACTCCTCGGTAGGAGATCTCCTCGGTAGGAGTCAGAGTGTGTGCTCTGGAGACGCGTCTCTGACCTCCTCGGTTCGCGGGGCGCTACGGTCGCGGACGCTCGTGGTAGGGAGATCGCGGTCCCGCGAGTGGGGAACTCGCGTCTCGAGGCGGAGAGCGCGCGGTCCAGCGAGTGGGGACCCGCGGCTCGTGGTGCCGCATCGTCGGACGCATCTTACATAGTGTAACTTAGATCTAGGAATTCTTATATATGCGTCATGATATGGTATGTATGTCCTAGCTTAGAAGTAATATATAGGTTCTAGCAGATCCTGTTCCCGGAATTGGAAAAGACCCCATTCAGGTGATGGGCTGCGGCTACGTCTTCCTGCAGGACGGAATCCTCGGTGCGAGGGAGATAGGGCTGCCCGTCCTTGGTGCGGGCGAGACAGGTATACTCGGTGGTGCGAGTGAGGCAGCGGAACTCGGTGTGAGTGAGCGCGTGCAGGTATGCGCGCGCAAACACTTCCAGTTGCTGGATCTGCAGGCGAGTTTGGCTGGTTGCATGCGTCCAGGGGTTGATGCTGGGGGGTGCGAGGAGGTTGATGGGTGGCAGGCGGAACGCCTGACGTCACAAAATACGACATTTCCTTTCTAGGAAATTACGTTCCCAGATATCTCTGTATCGAAGCTATAGAGTTCTAATTCTCCTCAAAACGCGATATCGCACCTCATCTCTATGTCTCATGATAAGATATAATATTCATTGCGAGGTGTTATGTATTCCTCGTCTACACTTCAAATGAATGTAAATGCGACACTTCCTTTCTAGGAAAAAGCGTCTCCAGATATCTACCTACCGTAGCAATAGATTTCTTATGCTTCTTAAAACGGGATATCGCATCCCATTTCTATGTTTCCTGACAAGGTATAATATTCATTGCGAAGTGTTATGTATACCTCGTCTGCACTTCAATAGATTGTAAATGCCACACTTCCATGCTAGGAAGTGGCGTTCCCAGATGTCTACGTATCGATGCAATAGAGGTTTAATTATTCCCAAAACGCGATATCGCATCACATTTCTATGCTTCATGCTAAGATATAATATTCATTGCGAAGTGTTATGTATACCTCGTCTACACTTCAATAGAAAGCAAATGCCAATCGTTCTTTCTAGGAAATAGCGTTCCCGTGTGTCTACGTGTCCAAGCAATAGGGTTCTATTGCTTCTTAAAACGTGATATCGCATCTCATTTCTATGTTTCATGGTAAGATATAGTATTCGTTGCGATGTGTCACTGATACCTCGTATTCACTTCAAAAGAATGTAAATGCGACACATCCTTGAAAGGAAATAGCGTCTGCAGATGCCTCCGTATCGAAGCAATAGTGTTCTAATGCTTCCTCAAACGAGATGTCGCATCTCATTTCTCTGCTACATGTTAAGATACAATATTCATAGCGAAGTGTCATGTATACCTCGTTTTCACTTCAAAAGAATGTAAATGCGACACTTCCTTGCCAGGAAATAGCGTTTGCAGATGTCTACGTATCGTAGCAACAGAGTTCTAATGCTTCTCAAATCGTGATATCGCATCTCATTCCTATGTTTCGTTATAAGGTATAATATTCATTGCGAAGTGTCATGTATGCCTCGTCTACACTTCAAACGAATGTAAATGCGACACATCCTTGTTGGGAAATTGTGCTTGCAGATGTCTACGTGTCGTAGCATTAGGGTTCCAATGCTTCTTAAAGCGCGATATCGCATCTCATTTCTATGTTTCATGATAAGATATAATACTCACTGCGAAGTGACATGTATACATCGTATTCACTTCAAATAGATGTAAATGCGACACTTCCTTGCTTGGAAATAGCATTTGCAGATGTCTACGTATCGAGGCAAAAGTGCTCCAATGCTTCTTAAAGCGCGATATCGCATCTCATTTCTATGTTTCATGATAAGATATAATATTCACTGCGAAGTGACATGTATACATCGTATTCACTTCAAATAGATGTAAATGCGACACTTCCTTGCTTGGAAATAGCATTTGCAGATGTCTACGTATCGAAGCAATAGAGTTCTAATGCTTCTTAAAACGTGATGTCGCATTTTATATCTATGTTTCATGATAAGATACAATATCCATTGCGAAATGTCATGTATACCTCGTATTCACTTCAAAAGAATGTAAATGCGACACTTCCTTGCTAGGAAACAGCGTTTGCAGATGTCTACGTATCGAGGCAATAGTGCTCTAATGCTTCCTAAAACGCGATATCACATGTCATTTCTATGTTTCATGATAAGATATAAGATTCATTGCGAAGAGTCATGTATACATCGTATTCACTTCAAAAGAATGTAAATGCGACACTTCCTTGCTAGGAAATAGCGTCTGCAGATGTCTACGTATGCAAGCAATAGATTTCTAATGTTTCTTAAAACGCGATATCGCATCTCACTTCTATGCTTCATGATAAGATATAATATCCATTCCGAAGTGTCATGTATGCCTCGTATTCACTTCAGAAGAATGTAAATGCGACACTTCCTTGCTAGGAAGTAGCGTTTCCAGATATCTACGTACGGTGGCAATAGATTTCTAATACTGCTTAAAACGCAATATCGCAACTCACTTCTATGTTTCATGATAAGGTATAATATTCATTGCGAAGTGTCATGTATAACTCCTGTTCACTTCAAAAGAATGTAAATGCGACACTTCCTTGCTAGGAAATAGCGTTTGCAGATGTCTACGTATCGAAGCAATAGAGTTCTAATGCTTCTTAAAACGTGATGTCGCATTTTATTTCTATGTTTCATGTCAAGATACAATATTCATTGCGAAGTGTCATGTATTCTTCGTATACACATCTGAAGTATGTAAATGCGACACTTCCATGCTAGGTAATAGCGTTTGCAAATGTCTACGTATCGAAGAAATAGAGTTCTACAGCTTCTTAAAACGCGATATCGCATCTCATTTCTATGTTGCATGATAAGATCTATTATTCATTGCTAAGTGTCATGTATACCTCGTATTCACTTCAAAAGTATGTAAATGAGACACTTCCTTGCTAGGAAATAGCGTTTGCAGATGTCTACGTATCGAAGCAATAGAGTTCTAACGCTTCTTAAAACGGGATGTCGCATCTTATTTCTATGTTTCGTGATAAGATATAATATTCATTGCGAAGTGTCATGTATAGCTCGTATTCACTAAAAAGAATGTAAATGCGACACTTCCTTGCTACGAAATAGCGTTTGCAGATGTCTACGTATCGAAGCAATAGAGTTCTAATGCTTCTTAAAACGTGATGTCGCATTTTATTTCTATGTTTCATGTGAAGATACATTATTCATTGCGAAGTGTCATGTATTCTTCGTATACACATCTGAAGAATGTAAATGCGAATCTTCCTTGCTAGGTAATCGCGTTTGCAAATGTCTACGTATCGAAGCAATAGAGTTCTACAGCTTCTTAAAACGCGATATCGCATCTCATTTCTATGTTTCATGATAAGATCTATTATTCATTGCTAAGTGTCATGTAAACCTCGTATTCACTTCAAAAGTATGTAAATGAGACACGTCCTTGCTAAGAAATAGCGTTTGCAGATGTCTACGTATCGAAGCAATAGAGTTCTAACGCTTCTTAAGACGTGATGCCGCATCTTATTTCTATGTTTCGTGATAAGATATAATATTCATTGCGAAGTGTCATGTATAGCTCGTATTCACTTCAAAAGAATGTAAATGCGACACTTCCCTGCTAGGAAGCAGCGTTTGCAGGTGTCTACGTGTCCAAGCAATAGATTTCTAATATTTCTTAAAACGCGATATCGCATCTCACTTCTATGCTTCATGATAAGATATAATATCCATTCCGAAGTGTCATGTATGCCTCGTATTCACTTCAGAAGAATGTAAATGCGACACTTCCTTGCTAGGAAGTAGCGTTTCCAGATATCTACATATCGTAGCAATAGAGTTCTAATACTGCTTAAAACGCGATATCGCATCTCACTCCTATGCTTCATGATAAGGTATAATATTCATTGCGAAGTGTCATGTATAACTCCTGTTCACTTCAAAAGAATGTAAATGGGACACTTCCTTGCTAGTAAATAGCGTTTGCAGATGTCTACGTATCGAAGCAATAGAGTTCTAATGCTTCTTAAAACGTGATGTCGCATTTTATTTCTATGTTTCATGTCAAGATACAATATTCATTGCGAAGTGTCATGTATTCTTCGTATACACGTCTGAAGTATGTAAATGCGGCACTTCCATGCTAGGTAGTAGCGTTTGCAAATGCCTACGTATCGAAGCAATAGAGTTCTACAGCTTCTTAAAACGCGATATCGCATCTCATTTCTATGTTTCATTATAAGACCTCTTATTCATTGCTAAGTGTCATGTATACCTCGTATTCACTTCAAAAGTATGTAAATGAGACACTTCCTTACTAGGAAGTAGCGTTTGCAGATGTCTACGTATCAAAGCAATAGAGTTCTAACGCTTCTTAAAACGTGATGTCGCATCTTATTTCTATGTTTCGTGATAAGATATAATATTCATTGCGAATTGTCATGTATAGCTCGTATTCACTTCAAAAGAATGTAAATGCGACACTTCCTTGCTAGGAAGCAGCGTTTGCAGATGTCTACGTATCGAAGCAATAGAGTTCTAATGCTTCTTAAAACGTGATGTCGCATCTTATTTCTATGTTTCATGATAAGATATAATATCCATTCCGAAGTGTCATGTATACCCCGTATTCACTTCAGAAGAATGTAAATGCGACACTTCCTTGCTAGGAAATAGCGTCTCCAGATATCTACATAACGTAGCAGTTGAGTTCTAATACTGCTTAAAACGCGATATCGCACCTCACTTCTATGTTTCATGATAAGATATAATATCCATTCTGAAGTGTCACTTATTCCTCGTATTCACTTCAAATGGAAGTAAATGCGACACTTCCTTGCTAGGAAATAGCGTTTGCAGATGTCTACGTATCGAAGCAATAGAGTTCTAATGCTTCTTAAAACGTGATGTCGCATCTTATTTCTGTTTCATGATAAGATATAATATCCATTCCGAAGTGTCATGCATACCTCGCATTCACTTCAGAAGAATGTAAATGTGACACTTCCTTGCTAGGAAATAGCGTCTCCAGATATCTACATATCGTAGCAATAGAGTTCTAATACTGCTTAAAACGCGATATCGCATCTCACTTCTATGCTTCATGATAAGATATAATATCCATTGCGATGTGTCACTTATTCCTCGTATTCACTTCAAATGAAAGTAAATGCGACACTTCCTTGCTACGAAATAGCGTTTGCAGATGTCTACGTATCGAAGCAATAGAGTTCTAATGCTTCTTAAAACGTGATGTCGCATTTTATTTCTATGTTTCATGTGAAGATACAATATTCATTGCGAAGTGTCATGTATTCTTCGTATACACATCTGAAGAATGTAAATGCGAATCTTCCTTGCTAGGTAATCGCGTTTGCAAATGTCTACGTATCGAAGCAATAGAGTTCTACAGCTTCTTAAAACGCGATATCGCATCTCATTTCTATGTTTCATGATAAGATCTATTATTCATTGCTAAGTGTCATGTATACCTCGTATTCACTTCAAAAGTATGTAAATGAGACACGTCCTTGCTAGGAAATAGCGTTTGCAGATGTCTACGTATCGAAGCAATAGAGTTCTAACGCTTCTTAAAACGTGATGTCGCATCTTATTTCTATGTTTCGTGATAAGATATAATATTCGTTGCGAAGTGTCATGTATAGCTCGTATTCACTTCAAAAGAATGTAAATGCGACACTTCATTGCTAGGAAGCAGCGTTTGCAGATGTCTACGTATCCAAGCAATAGATTTCTAATATTTCTTAAAACGCGATATCGCATCTCACTTTTATGCTTCATGATAAGATATAATATCCATTCCGAAGTGTCATGTATGCCTCGTATTCACTTCAGAAGAATGTAAATGCGACACTTCCTTGTTAGGAAATAGCGTCTCCAGATATCTACATATCGTAGCAATAGAGTTCTAATACTGCTTAAAACGCGATATCGCATCTCACTTCTATGCTTCATGATAAGGTATAATATTCATTGCGAAGTGTCATGTATAACTCCTGTTCACTTCAAAAGAATGTAAATGCGACACTTCCTTGCTAGGAAGCAGCGTTTGCAGATGTCTACGTATCGAAGCAATAGAGTTCTAATGCTTCTTAAAACGTGATGTCGCATCTTATTTCTATGTTTCATGATAAGATATAATATCCATTCCGAAGTGTCATGTATACCTCGTATTCACTTCAGAAGAATGTAAATGCGACACTTCCTTGCTAGGAAATAGCGTCTCCAGATATCTACATATCGTAGCAATAGAGTTCTAATACTGCTTAAAACGCGATATCGCATCTCACTTCTACGTTTCATGATAAGATATAATATCCATTGCGAAGTGTCACTTATTCCTCGTATTCACTTCAAATGGAAGTATATGCGACACTTCCTTGCTAGGAAATAGCGTTTGTAGATGTCTACGTATCGAAGCAATAGAGTTCTAATGCTTCTTAGAACGTGATGTCGCATCTTATATCTATGTTTCTTGATAAGACATAATATCCATTGCGAAATGTAATGTATACCTCGTATTCACTTCAAAAGTATGTAAATGAGACACTTCCTTGCTAGGAAATAGCGTTTGCAGATGTCTACGTATCGAAGCAATAGAGTTCTAATGCTTCTTAAAACGTGATGTCGCATCTTATTTCTATGTTTCATGATAAGATATACTATTCATTGCGAAGTGTCATGCATAGCTCGTACTCACTTCAAAAGAATGTAAATGCGACAGTTCTTTGCTGGGAAGCAGCGTTTGCAGATGTCTACGTATCGAAGCAATAGAGTTCTAATGCTTCTTAAAACGTATTGTCGCATCTTATATCTATGTTTCTTGATAAGACATAGTATCCATTGCGAAATGTCATGTATACCTCGTATTCACTTCAAAAGTATGTAAATGAGACACTTCCTTGCTAGGAAATAGCGTTTGCAGATGTCTACGTATTGAAGCAATAGAGTTCTAATGCTTCTTAAAACGTGATGTCGCATCTTATTTCTATGTTTCATGATAAGATATACTATTCATTGCGAAGTGTCATGCATAGCTCGTACTAACTTCAAAAGAATGTAAATGCGACACTTCCTTGCTAGGAAGCAGCGTTTGCAGATGTCTACGTATCGAAGCAATAGAGTTCTAATGCTTCTTAAAACGTATTGTCGCATCTTATATCTATGTTTCTTGATAAGACATAATATCCATTGCGAAATGTCATGCATACCTCGTATTCACTTCAAAAGTATGTAAATGAGACACTTCCTTGCTAGGAAATAGCGTTTGCAGATGTCTACGTATCGAAGCAATAGAGTTCTAATGCTTCTTAAAACGTGATGTCGCATCTTATTTCTATGTTTCGTGATAAGATATAATATTCATTGCGAAGTGTCATGTATAGCTCGTATTCACTTCAAAAGAATGTAAATGCGACACTTCCATGCTAGGATATAGCGTCTGCAGATGTCTACGCGTCGAGGCAATAGAGTTCTAATTCTTCTTAAAACGCGATATCGCATCTCACTTTTATGTTACATGATGAGATAAAATATTCGTTGCGAAGTGTCATGTATACCTCGTATTCACTTCAAAAGAATGTAAATCCGACTATTCCTTGCTAGGAAATAGCGTTTGCAGATGCCCACGTATCGTAGCAATAGAGTTCTAATGCTTCTTAGATCGCGATATCGCATCTCATATCTGTGATACGTGATAATTAATAATATTCATTCCGAAGTGTCATGTATACCACGAATTCACTTCAAAAGAATATAAATTCGACACTCCCATGCTAGGAAATAGCGTATTCAGATGTCTACGTACCGTAGCAGTAGAGTTCTAATGCTACTTAATCGCGATATCGCATCTCATTTCTATGTTTCGTGATAAGATATAATATTCTTTGCGAAGTGTCATGTATACCTCCTATTCACTCCAGACGAATGTAAATGCGAAACTTCCTTGCTAGGAAATAGCGTCTGCAGATGTCTACGCATCGTGGCAATAGAGTTCTAATGCTTCCTAAAACGCGATATCGCATCTCACTTCTATGTTTCATGATAAGATATAATGTTCATTGCGAAGTGTCATGTATACCTCGTATTCACTTCAATGGAATGTAAATGCGAATCTTCCTTGCTAGGAAATAGCGTTTGCAGCTGTCTACGTATCGTAGCAATGGAGTTCTAATGCTTCTCAAAACGCGATATCGCATCTCATTTCTATGCGTCATGTTAAGATATAATATTCATTGCGAAGTGTCATGTATACCTCGTATTCACTCCAAACGAATGTAAATGCGACACTTCCTTGCTAGGAAATAGCGTTTGCAGATGTCTATGTATCGTAGCAATAGAGTTCTAATGCTACTTAAGCCGCGATATCGCATCCCATTTATATCTTTCGTGATAAGATATAATATTCATTGCGAAGTGTCATGTATACCTCGTATTCACTTCAAAAGAATGTAAGTACGACACTTCCATGCCAGGAAACAGCGTTTGCAGATGTCTCCGCATCGAGGCCATAGAGCCCTAATGCTTCTTAAAACGCGATATCGCATCTCTCTTCTATGTTTCATGATAAGACATAATATTCATTGCGAAGTGTCATGTATACCTCGTATTCACTTCAAAAGAATGTAAATGCGACACTTCCATGCAAGGAAATAGCGTTTGCGGATGTCTCCGCATCGAGGCAAAAGGGTTCTTATGCTTCTTAAAACGCGATATCGCATATCCCTCCTAGGTTTCATCATAAGATATAATATCCATTGCGAAGTGGAGTGTACACCTCGTATTCACTTCAAAAGAATGTACATGCGACTATTGCTTGCTAGGAAATAGCGTTTGCAAATGTCTGCGTATAGTAGCAATAAGGTTCTAATGCTACTTAAATCGCGATATCGCATCTCATCTATATGTTTCGTGATAAGATACAATATTCATTGCGAAGTGTCATGTATACCTCGTATTCACTTCAAAAGAATGTAAATGCGACTATTCCTTGCTAGGAAATAGCGTTTGCAGATGCCTACGTATCGTAGCAATAGCGTTCTAATGCTACTTAAATCACGATATGACACCTCATTTATATGTTTCGTGATAAGATATAATATTCATTGCGAAGTGTCATGTATACCTCGTATTCACTTCAAAAGAATGTAAATGCGACACTTCCTTGCTAGGAAATAGCGCTCGGAGATGTCTACGTATCGTAGCAATAGAGTTCTAGTGCTTCTTAAAACGAAATGTCGCATTTCATTCCTATGTTTCGTGATAAGATATAATATTCATTGCGGAGTGTTATATATACCTCCTATTCACTCTAAACGAATGTAAATGCGACACTTCCTTGCTAGGAAATGGCGTATGCAGATGTCTACGTATCGTAGCAATAGAGATCTAATGCCACTTATATGGCGATATCGCATCTCATTTCTATGTTTCGTGATTAGATATAATATTCATTGCGAAGTGTCATGTACACGTCGTACTCACTTCAAAAGAATGTAAATGCGACACTTCCATGCTAAGAAATAGCGTCTGCAGATTTCTACGCGTCGAGGCAATAGTGCTCTAATGCATCTTAAAACGCGATATCCCATCTCACTCCTATGTATGACGATAAGATATAATATTCATTCCGAAGTGTCATGTAAACCTCGAATTCACTACAAAAGAATGTAAATGCGACTATTGCTTGCTAGGAAATAGCGTTTGCGGATGTCTACGTATCGTAGCAATAGAGTTCTAATGCTTCTCAAAACGCGATATCGCATCACAATCCTATGTTTCCTGATAAGATATAGTATTCATTGCGAAGTGTCATTTACACCTCGTATTCTCTTCAAAAGAATGTAAATGCGACTATTCCTTGCTAGGAAATAGCGTTTGCAGATGCCTACGTATCGTAGCAATAGAGTTCTAATGCTTCTTCAATCGCGATATCGCATCTCATTTATATGTTTCGTGATAAGATATAATGTTCATTGCGAAGTGTCACGTATACCTCGTATTCACGTCAAAAGAATGTAAATGCGAATCTTTTTGCTAGGAAATAGCGTATTCAGATGTCTACGTATCGTAGCAATAGAGTTCTAATGCTTCTTAAAACGCGATTTCGCATCTCACTTCTATGTTTCGTGATAAGATATAATATTCATTCCGAAGTGTCATGTAAACCTCGAATTCACTTCAAAAGAATGTAAATGCGACTATTGCTTGCTAGGAAGTAGCGTTTGCAAATGTCTACGTATCGTAGCAATAGAGCTCTAATGCATCTCAAAACGCAATATCGCATCTCATTTCTATGTTTCCTGATAAGATATAATATTCCTTGCGAAGTGTCATGTATACCTCGTATTCACTTCAGAAGAATGTAAATGCGACTATTGCTGGCTAGGAAATAGCGTTTGCAGATGTTTACGTATCGTAGCAATGGCGTTCTAATGCTTCTTAGATCGCGATATCGCATCTCATTTCTATGTTTCGCGATAAGTTATAATATTCATTCCGCAGTGTCATGTAAACCTCGAATTCACTTCAAAAGAATGTAAATGCGACTATTGCTTGCTATTAAATAGCATTTGCAGATGTCTACGCATCGTAGCAATAGAGTTCTAATGCTTCTCAAAACGCGATATCGCATCTCATTTCTATGTTTCCTGATAAGATATAGTATTCATTGCGAAGTGTCATGTACACCTCGTATTCACTTCAAAAGAATGTAAATGCGACACCTCCATGCTGGGGTATAGCGTCTGCAGATGTCTACGCGTCGAGGCAATAGAGTTCTAATGCTTCCTAAAACGCGATATCGCATCTCACTCCTATGTTTCATGATGAGATACAGTATTCATTGCGAAGTGTCATGTATACCTCGTATTCACTTCAAAAATATGTAAATGCGACACGTCCATGCTAGGAAATAGCGTTTGCAGATGTCTTCGTATCGAGGCCATAGGGTTCTAATGCTTCTCAAAACGCGATATCGCATCTCATTTCTATGCTTCATGATAAGATATAATATTCATTGCGAAGTGTCATGTATACCTAGCATTCACTCCAAACGAATGTAAATGCGACACTTCCTTGCTAGGAAATAGCGTATTCAGATGTCTACGTATCGTAGCAATAGATTTCTAATGCTTCTTAAAACGCGATGTCGCATCTTACTTCTATGTCTCATGATAGGATATAATATTCATTGCGAAGTGTCATGTATACCTCCTATTCACTCCAGACGAATGTAAATGCGACACTTCCTTCCTAGGAAATAGAGTATTCAGATGTCTACGTATCGATGCAATAGTGTTCTAATGCTTCTTAAAACGCGATGTCGCATCTCGCTCCTATGTTTCATGATAAGATATAATATTCATTGCGAAGTGTCACGTATACCTCGTATTCACTTCAAAAGAATGTAAATGCGACTATTCCTTGCTAGGAAATAGCGTTTGCAGATACCCACGTATAGTAGCAATAGTGTTCTAATGCTTCTTAGATCGCGATATCGCATCTCATTTATATGTTTCGTGATGAGATATAATATTCATTGCGACGGGTCATGTATACCTCGTATTCACTTCAAAAGAATGTAAATGCGAATCTTCTTTGCTAGGGAATAGCGTTTGCAGATGTCTACATATCGTAGCAATGGAGTTCTAATGCTTCTCAAAACGCGAAATCGCATCCCATTTCTATGCTTCATGATAAGATATAATATTCATTGCTAAGTGTCATGTATACCTCGTATTCACTCCAAACGAATGTAAATGCGACACTTCCTTGCTAGGAAATAGCGTATTCAGATGTCTACGTATCGTAGCACTAGTGTTCTAATGCGTCTTAAAACGCGATGTCGCATCTCACTCCTATGTTTCATGATAAGATATAATATTCATTGCGAAGTGTCACGTATACCTCGTATTCACTTCAAAAGAATGTAAATGCGACTATTCCTTGCTAGGAAGTAGCGTTTGCAGATGCCTACGTATCGTAGCAATAGAGTTCTAATGCTTCTTAGATCGCGATAACGCATCGCGTTTCCATGTTTCGTGATAAGTTATAATATTCATTCCGAAGTGTCATGTATACCTCGTATTCACTTCAAAAAAATGTAAGTGCGACACGTCCATGCTAGGAAATAGCGTTTGCAGATGTCTTCGTATCGAGGCCATAGGGTTCTAATGCTTCTCAAAACGCGATATCGCTTCTCATTTCTATGCTTCATGATAAGATATAATATTCATTGCGAAGTGTCATGTATACCTAGCATTCACTCCAAACGAATGTAAATGCGACACTTCCTTGCTAGGAAATAGCGTATTCAGATGTCTACGTATTGTAGCAATAGAGTTCTAATGCTTCTTGAAACGCGATGTCGCATCTTACTTCTATGTCTCATGATAAGATATAATATTCATTGCGAAGTGTCATGTATACCTCGAATTCACTTCAAATGAATCTAAATGCGACAGTTCGATGCTAGGAAATAGCCTCTGCAGATATCTCCGCATAGAGGCCATAGGGTTCTAATGCTTCTTAAAACGCGATATCGCATCTCACTTTTATGTTACATGATTAGATATAATGTTCATTGCGAAGTGTCATGTATACCTCGTATTCTCTTCAAATGAATGTAAATGCGACGTTTCCATCCTAAGAAATAGCGTTCGCAGACGTCTACGTATCGTAGCAATAGAGTCCTAATGCCTCTTAAAACGAGATGTCGCATCTCATTTCTATGTTTCGTGATAAGATATAATACTCATTGCGAAGTGTCATGTATACCTCCTATTCACTCCAGACGAATGTAAATGCGACACTTCCTTGCTAGGAAATAGCGTATTCAGATGTCTACTTATCGTAGCAATAGTGTTCTAATGCTTCTTAAAACGCGATGTCGCATCTCACTCCTATGTTTCATGATAAGATCTATTATTCATTGCGAAGTGTCACTTGTACCTCGTATTCACTTCAAATGAATGTAAATGCGGCACTTCCTTGCTAGGAAATAGCGTTTGCAGATGTCTACGTATCGAGGCAATAATGCTCTAATGCTTCTTAAAGCACGATATCGCATCTCATTTCTATATTTCATGATAAGATATAATATCCATTCCGAAGTGTCATGTATACCTCGTATTCACTTCAAATGAATGTAAATGCGACAATTCCTTGCTTGGATGTAGCGTTTTCAGATGTCTACGTATCGTAGCAATAGAGTTCTAATGCTACTTAAATCGCGATATCGCATCTCATTTATATGTTTCGTGATAAGATATAATATTCATTGCGAAGTGTCATGTATACCTCGTATTCACTTCAAAAGAATGTAAATGGGACTATGGCTTGCTAGGAAATAGCGATTGCAGATGTCTACGTATCGTAGCAATAGAGAACTAATGCTACTTAAATCGCGATATAGCATTTCATTTATATGTTTCGTGAGAAGATATAATATTCATTGCGAAGTGTCATGTATACCTCATATTCACTTCAAAAGAATGTAAATGCGACTATTACTTTCTAGGAAATAGCGTTTGCAGATGCCTACATAAAGTAGAAATAGAATTCTAATGCTACTTAAACCGCGATATCGCATCTCATTTATATGTTTCGTGATAAGCTATAACACTCATTGCGAAGTATCATGTATACCTCCTATTCACTACAAAAGAATGTAAATTCGACATTTCCATCCTTGGGAATATCGTTTGCATATGTCTCCTTATCGTAGCAAAAGGGTCCTAATGCTTCTTAAAACGAGATGTCGCATTTCATTTCTATGTTTCGTTCTAAGGTATTATATTCATTTCGAAGTGCAGTGTATACCTCGTATTTACTCCAAACGAATGTAAATGCGACAATTCCTTCCTAGGAAATAGCGTATTCAGATGTCTATGTATCGTAGCAATAGAGTTCTAGCGCTTCTCAAAACACGATATCGCATCTCATTTCTATGCTTCATGATAAGACATAATATTCATTGCGAAGTGTTGTGTATACCTCGTATTCACTCCAAACAAATGTAAATGCGACTCTTCCTTGCTAGGAAATAGTGTATTCAGATGTCTACGTATCGTAGCAGTAGAGTTGTAGTGCTTCTCAAAACGCGATATCGCATCTCATTTCTGTGCTTCATGATAAGATATAATATTCATTGCGAAGTGTCATGTATACCACGTATTCACTCCAAACGAATGTAAATGCGACACTTCCTTGCTGGGAAATAGCGTATTCAGATGTCTACGTATCGTAGCAATAGAGTTCTAACGCTACTTAAATCGCGATATCGCATCTCATTTCTATATTTCGTGATAAGATATAATATTCATTGCGAAGTGTCATGTATACCTCGTATTCACTTCAAAAGAATGTAAATGCGACTATTGCTTGCTAGGAAATAGCGTTTTCAGATGTCTACGTATCGTAGCAATAGAGTCCTAATGCTTCTTAAAACCCGATATCGCATCTCTCTTCTATGTTTCATGATAAGATATAACATACATTGCGAAGTGTCATGTATACCTCCTATTCACTCCAAAAGAATGTAAATGCGACTATTGCTTGCTAGGAAATAGCGTTTGCAGATGTCTACGTATCGTATCAATGGAGTTCTTATGCTAGTTATATCGCGATATCGCATCTCATTTATGTGTTTCGTGATAAGATATAATATTCATTGCGATGTGTCATGTATACCTCGTATTCACTTCAAAAGAATGTAAATGCGATACTTCCATGCTAGGAAATAGCGTCTGCAGATGTCTACGCGTCGGGGCAATAGAGATCTAATGCTTCTTAAAACGCGATACCGCATCTCACTTCTATGTTTCATGATAAGATATAATATTCATTGCGAAGTGTCATGAATACCTCGTATTCACTTCAGAAGAATGTAAATGCGAATCTTCCTTGCCAGGAAATAGCGTTTGCAGATGACCACGTATCGTAGCAATAGAGTTCTAATGCTTCTCAAAACGCGATATCGCATCCCATTTCTATGCTTCATGATAAGATATAATATTCATTGCGAAGTGTCATGTATACCTCGTATTCACTCCAAACGGATGTAAATGCGACACTTCCTTGCTAGGAAATAGCGTTTGCAGATATCTGCGCATCGAGGCAAAAGGGTTCTAATGCTTCTTAAGACGCGATATCGCACCTCACTATTATGTTACATGATAAGATATAATGTTCATTGCGAAGTGTCATGTATACCTCGTATTAACTTCAATAGAATGTAAATGCGAATGTTCCTTGCTAGGAAATAGCGTTTGCAGATGTCGACGTATCGCAGCAATGGAGTTTTAATGCTTCTCAAAACGCGATATCGCATCTCATATCTATGCTTCATGATAAGATATAATATTCATTGCGAAGTGTCATGTATACCTCGTATTCACATCAAAGAAATGTAAATGCGACTATTCCTTGCTAGGAAATAGCGCTTGCAGATGCCTACGTATCGTAGCAATAGGGTTCTAATGCTCCCTAGATCGCGATATCGAATCTCATTTCCATGTTTCGTGATAAGTTATAATATTCATTCCGAAGTGTCATGTATACCTCGAATTCACTTCAAAAGAATGTAAATGCGACTATTCCTTGCTAGGAAATAGCGTTTGCAGATGTCTACGTATCGTAGCAATAGAGTTCTAATGCCTCCCAAAACGCGATGTCGCAACTCACTTCTATGTTTCATGATAAGATATAATATTCATTGCGAAGTGTCATGTATACCTCGTATTCACTTCAAAAGAATGTAAATGCGACTATTCCTTGCTACGAAATAGCGTTTGCAGATGTCTACGTATCGTAGCAGTGGAGTTCTAATGCTACTTAAATCGCGATATTGCATCTCATTTCTATGTTTCTTGATAAGATATAATATTCATTGCGAAGTGTCGTGTATACCTCGTATTCACTTCAAAAGAATGTAAGTGCGACACTTCCATGCTAGGAAATAGCGTTTGCAGATGTCTCCGCATCGAGGCCATAGGGTTCGAATGCTTCTTAAAACGCGATATCGCATATCTCTTCTATGTTTCATGATAAGATATAATATTCATTGCGAGTGTCATGTATACCACGTATTCTCTCCAAACGAATGTAAATCCGACTATTCCTTGCTAGGAAATAGCGTTTGCAGATGTCTACGTATCGTATCAATGGAGTTCTAATGCTGGTTAAATCGCGATATCGCATCTCATTTATGTGTTTCATGATAAGATATAATATTCATTGCGAAGTGTCACTTATACCTCGTATACACTTCAAGTGAATGTATATGCGATACTTTCTTGCTAGGAAATAGTGTTTGCAGATCTCTACGTATCGAAGCAATAGTGTTACGTACGGCGAAACTATTTTCCGTTGCTCCGGATGCTTTACGACACGAGCCTATTTTTCGGTAATTCGGTCCGCGGGAACGCGTTAAGACCGGGTCCGACAATTTCGGCTGACGCGACACTAGCGAAAACACTCGCGATAATAAGGGAATGACCCTTCCTTTCGATGATTTCTCTCTCGATTTGTACGTAGGAACGGCGTCGAGGATCGTTCGCTGGGATCGTAGCGGAGTTCGGTCGGTTGGCTGCTACGGAAATCTCGATCAGTCGCCATTGAAGAGGAGGACGGCGGTCGGAATTCAGCGATGATGCAGAAGAACCAGCGGTGATAGTAGCAACTTCGGCTGCGTATGTGGCAGAATCGGCGTGACGCGGCGTGGTGTCTGGATCGGAAGCGTCGACGGTTGCTTCGGAAAGCGGCGGCTGGGCTGGTGCGAAGGCAGATCGCTGGTATAAGAGGACTCTCGGAACGTCCTCCAAATATTCACGCACAAGTGATCGTAAGAAATTCTTCCTACCCGCACGTCGCGTTCTTCGCAAACCGGAAGGACGATTCATTCACCAGGTTTTTCTGTATTTTCGACTAAGATCTGAAGGATAAGCGGCGGTCCGCTCTATCTCAACTTCACAAAGCCGATTTCTATCCTCCTTCAAGGTGATGAAGAGCAACCCCATTTGTATGGAAGAACCCGTGGAAGAATTCGTAGTTAAATGTAATGTTGAAAGTAGAAATAGTATTATAAACACTTGATAAAATTAATGGATGTGGAAATAGTAGACTTGGTAAAAGAACTTGTACTTGGATATAGTAAAAGTAAAAATAAAATATATTCTAGGTTTAAAGTATACAAGAACTGGAATTATTCTAAGACTAAGACTAAGTTAAAATGGAAATAGAAACACGATGCCTGAACCCCACATTGAGGTGGCTAACGATCTAGAACTAGAGGTTTCGACTCCTCGGTAGGAGATCTCAAGTCAGAGTGTGTGCTCTGGAGACGCGTCTCGGACCTCCTCGATTCGCGAGACGCTACGGTCGCGGACGCTCGTGGTAGGGAGATCGCGGTGCCGCGAGTGGGGGAATCGTGGCTCGTGGTGGGGCCAGCGGTGCATGCCGCTGGTCGGACTCATCTTATGCGTTTGACATATGGGTTAATACAATATGGACTTAGAATTATGTGTGTGTTGTTTGTGTCTTACATTCGTGTCGTGTGTAACTTAGATCTGGGAATTCTTATATATACGTCATGATATGGTATGTATGTACTAGTTTCGTAGTAATATATAGGTTCTAGCAGATCCTCTTCCCGTAATTGGAAAAGTCCCCATTCAGGTTACGGGCTGCGGCTACGTCTTCCTGCAGTACGGAATCCTCGGTGCGAGGGAGATAGGGCTGCCCGGCCTTGGTGCGAGCGAGACAGGTATATTCGGTGGTGCGAGTGAGGTTGATGGGTAGAAGGCCGTACGCCTGACGTCACAATAGTGTTCTAATGCTTCTCAAAACGCGATATCGCATCTCATTTCTATGTTTCATGATAAGATATAATATTCATAGCGAAGTGTCACTTACACCTCGCATACACATCAAATGAATGTAAATACGACACTTCCTTCCTGGAAAATAGCGTTTGCACATGTCTACGTATCGTAGCAACAGAGTTCTAATGCTTCTTGAAACGCGATATCGCATCTCACTTCTATGATTCGTGATAAGAAATAATATTCATTGCGAAGTGTTATGTATACCTCGTCTACACTTCAAATGAATGTAAATGCGACACTTCCTTGCTAGGAAGTTGCGTTTCCAGAGTTCTAATGCTTCTGAAAACGCGATATAGCATCTCATACCTATGTTTCATGATCAGATATAATATTCATTGCGAAGTGTCATGTATACCTCGTTTACACTTCAAAAGAATGCAAATGCCACACTCCTTGGCTAGGAAATTGCGTTTCTAGATGTCTACGCATCGAAGCAATAGATTTCTATCTCTTTATAAAACGCGGTATCGCATGTCAGTTCTAAGTCACACGATAAGATGTAATTTCATTGCAACGCTTTATTTATATCTCCTCTACACTTCAAATGAATGTAAATGCATCACTTCCTTGCTACGGAATATCGTTTCTATATCTGAAGGTTTAGAAGCAATAGAGTTATAATGCTTCGTAAAACGCGGCTGCGCATCTTACTTCTATATTTCATGATAAGATGTAATATTCATAGCATCGCGTTATGTTTATCTGCTTCTGCACATGAATTAAGTGTAAACCCTACACTTTCTTGCCCGGGGATGGCGTTTCTAGATGTCCAGGTGCCGAAGCAATTAATTTGTCTTGCTTCATGCACCGCAATATCGCATTTCATATAAACAGTTCAAAGTAAGTTAGAAGGTTGTAAAGCTCTATGCATCGCATTATGCTTATCTGCTTTTGTGCTTTATAATGCTCTGGGATGTGAGAAGGTCCTCAACTATCCTTAACCCCTTAAAGAGAAGTCAAAAGTCCAGCGGCCCTGCAGGTGGGCCATGGGAGCGCGGCGCGCGAGGCGCTATGCAATTTAAATGATCAGGAGGATCCCCTCAGGGACACCCAATGGGGCGAGAAGAGGAAATCGCTGAAATCCACTGATCGATGGATCCGAACAATACCGAAGCCTACAGCCCACACCACCAAGGAGCCCCGAGGAGGATGCAGGAGACCCGAGGACCACCAGCGAATTCAAGGAACCTGAAGAAGAGAACGTGAGAGCTTATTCGCTAAAGCGTCCCATTTCTTGTGTCGCATATTATATATTGTATCTTATTTCGTGAAGCGAGTTATGATACCCGGTAATTCGCGGCGTATTGCGTAGTTTCCCGTAGCCCTTGTTAGTTAAACCCACGTCGAGACCATAAATAAACATGCCGTCACTTCGGTATCTCGCGACCTGAGTGTTTGTACTTGGCTAGGCGCAGTCGAGAGAAGGAGCATTTTGAAGTTTCAAGGGTTGTTCCGCCCCAGGGTTCCCGGGGTCGTGTAGTCTATCCCTTTGCTACTTTCTGAGCAGCTGGCGCCCAAGAAAAGTTGTACGTGAGCGGATACCTTGGAACGATAGATCGCTTTAGATTAAAGTACGTTTTACACCTTAAAGGATTTAAATAATTAACCCCTTCGAGCTTCCCTGACTTACTATATATAGGTTTCCATCACAATTAATAGGAACCAACACTTTACATAGATATATAGAACACACATAGTTTTAAACGTAGAACTGAGAATTTGAGAACTTACTTTGAAACGTTAGTAGTGAGGAATTCCATCGGATTTCATAGAAATTCAGAACTTACTTGCTATGAAACATAGGCAGATAAGGGCCATCGCGTTGCTTAGAACTTTAGAACTTGCTTACTTCAACAAAGATTTCTATTGGCTTCGTCCGTTCTTTTAGAAGAGTTTTTGATAAACCACATACTTTTCACGCTTCTGATATCTTTGAAAGTTCGCGAGATGTAATCGTTTAAGTTTTAAAATGATTACTTAGTGTGGATTATTATTTAGTAACTCGCTCATAAACGAGTCTGCATAGGATTTAATCCATAAGTTTTTAAGCCTGGAATTTATGCAGTTATTTGTTATTCACTCATTGCTCAAACGACAAAGATTCTGACCACTTCAAAATGGTTGACTTTCATCAATTTTCTTAAAAATTGAAATACTGCCCAACTGCTTGCATTAAAGACTGTAATTAAAGCTTTCAAAACATTTTACCTCTTGTAGATGAATTCTGGAACTGAAATTGAATGTTTGACTTTTCTAACTCCTGTTTAGACATCTTTCTATTGGAATGTTCAAGTATTTTTCATGTTCGTAATTATTAAAAATGATTTACTTGATTCTTTAATTTAATATTTAGAATTTTCTGAGAAATATTTTTTATCGTAATGAACTATATAATTGCAATTATAATTCTTTATGAAATAATAATAACAGAAAGGTATGTATCCATTCTTGTAGTTTTGTAAAGAGTATTTAATCTTAATATCTAAAATGAAACATTGAGATCTGTTTACAATCTAATGGAATTTAATTACCTTTTGATTCAAATTCACAATGATAATCTTCCATAGTTCAACAATTTTGTGAGCTGTCCTCAGGAATCCGCAGCTCAGTACCTATAAAATGAACGACACAAAGAACCAAACGTATTCGAACCGATTTTTCAATACTAATCTTATCATGTTTAACTTATGCTGCAAACTATTGAAATGCCCTTCGAAAAGTGTTTATTCACAGTGAAGTAAACGGTAAGTATTCCACCACTGTTTACAATACGTATGTTTCAATTACTATCAAAACCGTGAGTATTATCGCCTTTCTATACTTTTTGTAACCTTCAATGCCTTCATGTTACAGATCATTAAACTTGCTTTGAAATGCTCTATCGTATTACGGAAAAATGGACATACCAATTCATTTTAAAAAATGAACGTAACCTTCATATGTCCAAAATAACTCCACTTACAAAAAAACTATTTTCATCAACGGATGGGCCCTTTGTACTATGCAATTTTATATTAGCAAAAACTTCTATGAAACTTATAGTTTCGTGGATATCTGAGGTGCTAATTATTACTGCCCCACCCTGTATATTGTTATGGATGTGTCCAACAAGGCAACGATGAACAGAGTTAAATTTAATATTATGATGTTTATTATTTTACTTATAGTATATTTGTTTTTCTGGAATTTTGCCAAAAAAACAATGTTCACGATGTCGACAGATGAATATATTTGCCTTAGAATTACAAGAGCCAACAATTTCGAAAGTAGAATATTTCTTTACTTCGCTAACCGAATCATTGCGAACGTTAAGTAAAGTGCGTGCCTTTCAAAACAGTCAGATGCAAATTACGATACAACGTTTCCAAGAAATGGTACGTGCCACTGTTTTTTAATTTTCGTTTATTTAATCAAAGGAAATTTAATTGAAATATCCGCAAAATTTGAGGACGAAAAGTTATTTTAATTTTACGCAACATATATGATGGTGATAAAGGATAAGTATACGGAACTGAAAATGGAAAGTAGCGAGCAGAAAAAGAAACTGATGGAGCTAGAAAGTAGATTGATACATCCGTCAAATGATGATTCTAGGTTAATAAAATCTGTTAATCAAAGAACTATTGCAAAAATCAAGTATAATCAATATTACTTCTCCTCAAAGGCTATAATAGAATTGGACCGAAATGGGTACAAAACAGGCAATTATATCTATACGTTCTATTCTATGCAAAGGCAAATATTTCAAAGAGAAAAGATGTGTTACTTACAAATTACTTATGTTCCTAGATATCTCACTAATTCAGGCTTCTTGTCTTGCAGAACTAATCATTCATTTAACATGTAAAAGGGTCGAAGAATAGTAAAAGATTTTTATATTTCATAGCCTCACTCGATACGTCGATTGGATCACGTAAAATATCGGACATTAATTGCATCTACATCTTCAGACCTTAAATATATAATTGCAACAACATATTTAATAGCGTTTTAATAACATTTTTTCTAATTGCTTATATCTATGTCTAATAAATATATATTAATCGAATAAGTTGCTTTACCAAAGAATAAAAGTATCTGAGGCTTACAAATTGGAGCATTACATAACAAACGTGCATCACATATATAATATTACATGTAACAAAAGATGAAGACCAAAAAGATCGTACATAAGTTGAATCCACAATGCGGTCATAGAGATACAGAAACGGCAAAAATTCCAAACAATAATTTAAAAAATTCAAAAAGGGGGGAGTGAAAATCCATCTCCTTGACGATGATAAGAAACAAGTCTGTCTCATGCACTACAATATCCCAAACAGCCAGCGATTGGCACGCCAATGACAACGGATGGAACGAATTCCGTGACAGAACTGTGCTAACAAAGTGCTCCTACTCAGCTTTCGAAATGGCATACTGTTAGTACTAGGGCGGCATTCGTATCACGGCACTATTAAAGCACCGAGATATAGCACACGGGCTACACGGCCGTGACAATGACACTATCAGCTCACCATAGCTACACGCGTGGTTGTGGCGTAGGCTGACATTTACTAATGGGGAAGCTGTTACCATAAAAATTATAAGCAAATATGAAAAATGACTTTTTATTTTATAAGTAATATTTTTTTTATAAATAATATTTTTAGTCTACGATGGATTGAAAGAAATATATACGACTCGCTCAATAACTATAAATATAGGAAAACGACCATCAAAATGTCTATCAATACTCATATGCTGAACATCTACTGACATCTAACGGTTCTAATTTGTATGAACGCACAGGTTCCCTATTGCCAAATGTGATCCTGCGTCATTGCTGAGGAGATTCATGAATGGAGCGATGATACGCGTGTCACCATGGTGCTGGTGCTGCGCGATTCACTTGTCTAGAACGTGCTGGTAACACGTTCTGGCATTTTAGTTAACGAATCCGGTCACAGATGACAACGAAGCAGTCGACACTCCTCGGAAGTGGCAATATAGTGCCGGCATGGTGTCGCTACCATCTTGCCGTTTGTTATCTGGGATGCTTTTTAGTGCATTATTCGGAATTGAATTTGAACACATAGTTACTTAATCGCGAATTTGTATGTACTGTGACGTGGTGACGTCACAAGGCTCGCTCACCCCCCCCCCCCCCCCTGCTTCGGTTAGACTAGCTCGCAGATCACCACCCATGCGAAAAGCGCGACACGGACCATCGCGATAGCTGTATTTGCGAGGAGCGTGAAATACACGATGGTAGAACCTTCCACCCTCCCCCCCCCCTTCTTTTCTCTCTCTCCGTTCTACGGATTAGACTGGCGAGCTGATGGAAGAAGCGACCCACAAGACGTCTCTTGGGCGGATAAGAAGACCGCAGGTTCGCGGAAGGGCTGTGCGCCGAGGTAGCGTGACGGGCTCGACAGTGGAGGAGTCGGGGAGTGAGCAAGAAGAGACCCTGAAGCCCGAAGGATACGATCCAGAGCCCTGCAACGATAAAACCGCTGCCATAGTCCATGGAGACGAACAGGATGGTTCTCGGGTGTGAGAAGGACCTCCACCCCTCCCCTGAGCCCATGGAGAGGAAAACTCAAGATGCGCAGCGGAATTGCAAGTGAGCCGTGGAAAGCGCGGCGCGCGACACGCGCCGCAGTTCAAAAAATACAGAGGACCCCCTCTAGACACACCAGAGGGGGCGATCAGGGAAGATCGCCGAAATCCACCGATCGATGCCCCGAACAATACCGAAGCGTATGGCCCTACCCCACCAAGGAGCCCTAAGGAGGATCTAAGGGGATCCGAAGACCCCCAGCAAACCTATGTAATGAGCTAGCCAGCACGAAGACAGCCTCTTATTCTTCTGAACGACTTAGCGACTACTTAGCGAGCAACCGAGCAAGCGATTATACGGAGCGATTCGGAGGCGTGAGAGAGGGAGAGAGAGGTAGACGGACTGAACGAGATCCATACTTGTTGGAAACGAGAACGTGAGTCATACGCTAAAGCGTCCCATTTGTTCCCTGCCGCAATTGTGATATCGCGTATTGTAATTTGTATTGTGTAACGGGTGGTGATCCCCGGTCATTCGCGGCGTGCCGTATACCCTTTTGTAATACCGCGTCGGGGCAATCTAGAAAGAAGCCGTGAGTTCAGTATCCCGGGACCCTAATTTGCGCACTCGGCTAGAAGTAGTCGAGCGAAAGAGTATTTCGAAATTTCGAGGGTTATCTTGCACCGGGTTTCCCCGGGTTGCGTGGTTTACTAGTTTTTGCTACTTCTTGAGTAGCTGGCGCCCAAAAAGTCCCAGCCTCGCAGCTTCGAAATACTCGCTGGATAGGAAATTTATTGTTCTGTTCTTCGCGTTGCCGAATCACGCGGATATTCTGTACCCCGATATAACCCCGGATTAAACTTCTGGATACCCCGTTATTATTGGTTCTATATACCCTTTTCTTGCGGATTGTAACGGGAAAAACCGTCACAGTACATAATTATACATGACTGCATAAAAAGGATATCATATACTTTTATAATCAATGCGATATAAGAATATAAAACGAAGAACTATCCACTCCCATCTGGAGTAAAAACAATGTTTGGTACGCAAAGTTCATTGCAAAATATAATCAAGCAGTTAATACATCAAATCGCAGCACACAATAAATCACTGAATGTATAATGATATGAATAGTAAAAAAAACATATTTACCTGTTAGATGTTTATAAATTCAAATTTAAAAGTCCTAGTCACATTTAATATATTATTGTTTAACAAGGTGATTTAATGTTGTTTCAAATAGGCGTGCAGAACTAGCTCGTACTTCTGTCAATGTAATTTCATTCGAAAAATACAAAGGATAAGAGGAAATATTCTCCAATATATAACATATATAAATCAACGGATGCAAGAGGGAACACTCGATCTCGGTGTAACGAGACCGGGGCGTCATCCTGCAGTAATCGTATAACGCCCGTTCCGAGATGGTGTAGAGAGGGAATGTGGAGGGTGAAAAGCATAAAATAACAACAATGTAACTAAAGAGAAAGAGAAAGAAAATATGTGGAAGCATTGCATTTATTAAGAGGAAATCCTAGAAATATCAAACAACAGATTATATACCATACTGTAAGGGTAAGGTACAACGAAATAGACGATATCGTGAGAGAAGCTAAAAAAAACGAGAAACTTAAAAAGAAAATAATAATTTAGATTAAGCGAATCAATATCACTGATCCCGGCAAGCTTGGCCCTGGGAAACCTTTGCCAACATCAGGGCAAGCAGTAGGATGGTGGAGGGCCTGCCCTCCTGTTGCTTGGATCTATAGAATTCACATTCTATTGTAGAGTAGAAGCAGATAATTATAATGCTTTTCATAGAAGATTACAGCTTACTTAATTCGAAACGTTGAAATGAGATAAGTCATGGCATTGTATAATACATTAGTACTCTATTGTCTCGACATGTAGACACTACGAAGGGCAATCCTGTTGCATGGAGCTGTAGAATTTACATTCTTATGAAGTTTCAAAGCAGATAAGCATAGAGCTATGCATAAGAGATTACAGCATTCTTACTTTGAAACGATGAAATGGGATGCGCCAGCGCATTGCATGGAGAATTCTAGATCGATTGCTTTAACAAACAGACACTACGGAGCGCCATGCCGTTGCATGGAATTATATAGTTCACATTCTATTGAAGACCTCTAACGCTTAAGCATAATGTTATGGATATATGATTACAGATTCTTTGCTTTGAAACGTTGAAATGAGATGTGACATCGCGCTGCATGAAGTATTAGAAATGTCTTGCTTGGACACGTAGAGATCTGGAAATGATATTCTGTTGCAAGTAAGTATAGGATTCACATCCTTCTAAGGTCTAGATGCAGACAAATGTAACATATTGCATAAAACATTGCAATTTACCATGAATCATTGAAATGACTTGCGACATAGTGTTGAATGAAGTAATAGAATTCTATTGCTCCGATAAGCAAACAACTGGAAACGCTATTTCCTAGCAAGGAAGTGTGGCATTTATATACTTTTGAAGCGTAGACGAGGTATACATAACACTTCGCAATGAATATTGTGTCTTGTCATGAAACATAGAAATGAGATGCGATATCGCGTCCTAAGAAGCAAAAGAACTCTATTGCTCCGATACGTAGACATCTGCAAACGCTATATCCTAGCATGGAAGTGTCGCATTTACATTCTTTTGAACTGAATACGAGGTATACATGACAATTCGCAATGAATATTATATCTTATCATGAAACATAGGACTCAGATGCGATATCACGTTTTAAGAAGCACTTGAATTCTATTGCTACGATACGTAGACATCAATGAACGCTATTTCCTAGCAAGGAAGTGTCGCGATTACATTTATTTGAAGTGAATACGAGGTACACATGACACTTCGTAATGAATATTATATATTATCATGAAACATAGAAATGAGATGCGATATCGCGCTATAAGAAGCATTAGAACTCTATTGCCTCGATACGTAGACATCTGCAAACACTATTTCCTATCATGGAAGTGTTGCATTTACATTCTTTAGAAGTGAATACGAGGTATACGTGACACCTCGCAATGTACATTATATCTTATCATGAAACATAGAAGTGAGATGCGGTATCGCGTTTTAGAAGAATTAGGACACTATCGCCCCAATGCGGAGACATCTGCAAACGCTATTTCCTATCACGGAAGTGTCGCATTTACATTCTTCTGAAGTTAATACGAGGCATACATAACACTTCGCAATGATTATTATATCTTATCACGAAACATAGAACTAAGATGCGATAGCGCCTTTTAAGAGGAATTAAAACGTTATTGCTTCGATACGTAGTCATCAGGAAAGGCATTTCCTAGCAAGGATGTGTGGCATTATCATTCCTTTCAACCGTGGACGAGGTATAAATCGCAATCAATATTACATCTTATTATGAAACAGAAAAGAGATGCCATATCTTGTGTTAGGAAGCATTACAACTCTATTGCTTCGACACGTAAACATCTGGAAACGCTATTTCCTAGCAAGGAAGTGTGGCATTTTGATTCTCTCGAAGTGCACACGAGGTATACATAACACTTCGCAATGAATATTATATCTTATCATGAAACATAGAAATGAGATGCAAGATTGCATTTTAAGAGGCATGGAAGTCTATTGCTTCGATACATAGATATCTGGAAACGCTATTTCCTAGCAAGAAAGTGTCGCATTTACATTCATTTGAAGTGTATACTAGGTATACATAACACTACGCAATGAATATTATATCTTATCATGACACTGAAATGAGATGCGATATCGCGTTTTAAGAAGCATTAGAACTCTGTTGCTGCGATACGTAGATATCTGGAAACGCTATTTCCTAGCATGGAAGTGTGGTTTTTACATTCTTTTGAGGTTTAGACGAGGTATATGTAACGCGTTGCATTGATATTCTAAAAGGATAGAATTGTGATGCCCGCCGAACCTCCCGGTACCTCCTACACCCCCCGGCAAAGCCGCATACAGCGCTTGCCGCCATTGCAGATACAAGCAAACCGACACACGGTAACACAGTCTGATCACCGAGCTAAGGCAGTCACCCTCGCACCATGGAGTTGAACTACACGATCGCGCCTCGATGCGCATACGTCAGACAGTTGGAGCAGACACCAGCCGCAGCCTCCGAACGAGGACCATTTCATGCACCACGAGGGTCGCCCGCAGTTACGCACACATATTCGTATTATACTCATGTCTATAACCAAGCGAATTCTAGTATTTAAGCATACGGCACTCTATGTACAAACAGGACGCAACACACAAGTATAGCATAAGTCATTTCATGTGTAATCATAATTTTAGAAAGCGTATTATTCATAATTAGAGCCGCGCCAGCTCACGCCTGCCGCGGACACCTCACCACGACCGTCCGCACCACCGCGATTGTCGAGCGTCCGCCCCACTCCAGGTCCTAGCGACTCGCGTTCCCGCGCGATCCGAGGAGGTCGCGGATCCGCGAGTCAACTGAGAGATCAAGCCCGATGCTCTCGATGAGTACAGATCGATCCAAGCGCTCGTTGCCTTCGTCGCCGATCCGCACCAGAGATCAGCCTGGCTGGGTACTCGTTCCATTGTCGATTCCGCCTCACAGCCTGTACGCAGGGACCATACAGAGGAAGATACTCGCCAACGACGATACCTGGAACGAGGTTAGTAATTAGCGATTTCCAAGACTTCGAAAGGTAAATTCCCTTTTTTATATACTCGCTTTCGTGACTTTCGCGCAGTTTTCCGCGTTCCAAAAAGAACCCGGTTTTCGAAGCAATTGTGCGAGCGGAACCGTTCGGGGCTGCGTGTTACTTCGAAAAACGGTTCATTTTGTGCGACCCAAGACGTGACACGTCTATAAGAGGTAAAATATTTGGAAAACTTTAATTATAGTCTTCAATGCAAAGAGTTGGACAGTATTTCAATTTTTAAGAATATTTGTGAAAGTCAACCATTTTCAAATGGTCAGGATCTTTGCTGTTTGAGCACTAAGTGACTAACAACTAACTGCATAAATTTCAGGTTTATGAACATATTGATTAAAGCTTATGCAGTCCCGTTTATAACCGAGTTACTAAATAATAATCAACACTAAGTAATCATTTAAGAACTTAAAGGATTACACCTCGCATACATATAAAAATATTGAAAACGTGAAATGTAAGTGGTTTAACAAAAATTCTTCTAAAAGTACGGACCAAGCCAATAAGTGTCTTTGTTGAACTAAGCAAGTTCTAACGTTTTAGGCAGCGCGATGGCCCTTATCTGCCTACGTTTCATAGCAAATAAGTTCTGAATTCTATGAAATCTAATAGAGCTCCTCTCTATCAACATTTCAAAGTAAGTTCTCAAATTCTCAGTTCAACGTTTAAAACTATGTGTGTTCTATATATTTGCGTAAAGTTTTGGTCCCTATCAGTTTATACGATTCAGAGTACGTAAGATGCAAGGTTCTATGCAACATGATTTCGCTTCTCATTTCTACGTTCGATAGTAGGCACTTTCTAAATCTCCATGCAACGCGATGTAACTTCACAGTCCTACGTTTCAAAGTAATTCCTAAACATCCACGAAAAGACATGTCGCATATGAGTGTCTACATATCAATGTAAGTAGCTTCGAAGATTCCTTGCAACAAGATGGAGCATCTCAGTACTCTAATTCGACGTAAGTAATAACAAATATTTTGTGCTACAAGATGGTGCTTCCCATTTTTACGCTTCAAAGCAAGTATGTAATGTTCTATGCTTCGCATTATGTTTACCTGCTTCTACACTTTAGAATAATGCTATAATGCTCTGCAACGGAATGGCCCTACATAGTGTCTACGTTTCAGAGCAATAGAGTTCCTATGCTCCATGCAATGCGATGGCGCATCTCATTTCAACGTTACAAAGTAAGTAAGCAGTAACGTTCTGTGCATCGCATTATGCTTATCTGCTTCTACAATTCAAAGGAATGTGAATTATAAGTTGCGTGAAACGGGAGAGAGAACGTTATTGCTCTAAGAGGTAGATAATACGAAGCGCCATTCCGTTGCATGAAACTGAAGAATTCATAGTCGTTTAAAGTATGAAAGCAGAAAAAATTATTTTTGCGAATGGAAGATTACAACATACTTACTTCGAACCATTGCAACGGCATGCGCTTCCGCATTACAAGGAGCATTAGAACTCTATTACATTCACTCGTAGACATTCCGGAGCGCCATACCGTTGCATGAAACAGTAGAATTCACATTCCGTTGAGGTGTACAAGCAGAAAAGCATAGTACTGTGCATTGAACATTACAGATTACGTACTTTGAAACGTCAAAACGAAATGCGCCATCGCATTGCGTGGAAAATTTGAACACCATGGCTTTGACATGCAGATAAATTGAAGTGCCATCCCGTTACATAGAACTGTAGAACTCACATTCTTTTGAAGTATAGATGCATATAAGCATAATGCTGTACGTAGGAGATTACAGCTGAATTACATTGTAACGATTAAACTAGATGCACCATTGCATTGCATGGAGCAGCGTAACACCACTGCATTGACACGCAGACATTATGGGGCGCCATCCATTTGCAATGGACTGTATAATACATATTCTTTTGAACAGTAAAAGCAGATAAGCATAAGCTACGCATAAAAGATTGCATCTTCCTTTTTTTGAAACTTTGAAGTGAGATGCGATCACATTGCATAGAGTATTAGAACTCCGTTGTACTGTTATGTAGACACTATGAAGCAACAACCCGATACATGGAACTGTAGAATTAACATACATTTGAAATGTAGAAGCAGATATGTACAAAGTTATACATAGAATGTTACTGCTTACTCAGTTTGAAGCGCTAAAATGGGATGCGACATCGCATTGCATGGAGAAATAGGATTTTACTCTAGTGATACGCAGGCACTATGATGCACCATACCTATTCATGGAACTGTGGAATCCACATTGTTTGGAAGTGTAGATGCACATAAGCGTAATACTATGCATAGAAGATTGCAGCTTACTTACTTTGAAGGGTTGAAATGAAATGCGATATCACATTGCATGTAGCATTAGAACTCCGCTGCTTTGACACGCAAACAACATGAAGCCCCATCCTGTGTAATGAAACTGTAGAAGTGACATTCTTTTGAAGTGAGGAAGCAGATAAGCATCACGCTATGCTTAGATGACTGCAGCTTACTTACTTTGAAACGTTAAAATAAAAAGCGCCATCGCATTGCATGAAGCACTAGTTCTTCATTGTTTTTACACGCAGACAGTGCGAAGCACCATCCCGTTTGAAGGAACTGTAGAGTTCACATTCCCTTGATTTGTAGTGGCATACATGCTTAATGTTATTGAAGGATAATTAAATTATCATAACTTAAAAGTTAATTATTAATTCTAGTTTCAAATGTTATGCACTTGGAATATTCTAAATAGCGAGCGAGAACTAGTGTGGAATAAATGAGTTTTTCGTGTAAATATTTTAAAACGATCAAGCTGTTGTTCATTAGCATTCTTTGGAGTTATATCTCAGTTGAGATGAACTATTTAATGATTTACAAAATCTTGTGATTGTCTTTAGTTAATAAGTTCCCTACAATTTGTGGATCTCAGGCGTGGTAATTATCAAGAAGACATTCTAGATTAAAATGGGATATGTTCTAAGGATTGGAATATCACTGAGTATTTGAAGACAGAATGTTGGAGAAAATTAGACATTCGTGTAGAGGCAATTCGAGTTTATACGCGGGTGTCGAGTGAAAATTTTCACAATGAAAGATTTGAGTAAAATCACAGTTACTGCGCTAGAAGAAATATTAATGGAGCATAAACTACCTACTGCTGGTTCGAAAGCTATATTAATTTCCCGTTTGATGGATGTTGACCCAGACGGAACGTGGATAGATGACAAGCTGAAGGAGGTTCGTGAAGATAATGAAGGGTCGTGTGTTGATGTATCATCAAACATGCAGCCAGCAATGAATTTACAGCAACGAGAAATTAGTTTTTCCATAAAGGAAAAAGAATTAACAGAAGGTGAGTTAGTTATGTTGCGCCTCGAGTTAGATGCGATGCGTTGTTGTGTTTTATCTGAAATTAGTTAGCGGCGAACGAATATTTTGGCAGTAGCAAATTTACTTTGTAAATTTGATGGCAAATCTGGTGATTGTGAAATTTGGAAGAAGCAGATCAATTTGTTGAAGACGATATATAAATTGGAAGGTGACGTTGCACGATTACTTATCAGTATGCGACTGAAGGGAAAAGCATTTGAATGGTTTCATTCTAAACTAGAATATATAACTATGCCATTCAACCGACTGCGGGAAGAATTAAGAGTTACGTTTTATCATCCACAAAGCAAGTTTGAAATAAGGAAGGAATTTGAAGAGCGATTATGGAAGAAGAACGTGACATTTCATGAATATTTGCACGAGAAGATCATCCTTAGAAATCGAGTACCAATCAACGACCATGAAATACCTGAATATTTGATTGACGGCATCCCGATGAAATGCTCAGTAGCCAGGCGCGTATTCAACAGATTACAAAAACTGATCAACTTTCGAAAGCGTTTGAGGAGGTAATTCTCCGAGATCAAGGTTTGTCGGGTGTGCAGATGTCAACAAAGTTTGAGAAGTATGAAAACAGTTTCGATAGAAATGAACGAAACGAGGTGGTCAATATGGGTGAGATAAAAGAGTTCACCGGTAATATTGTACGACGTTATAATTGTGGTGGGCGCGATCATATTAGCGTGAATTGTCCAACGAAATATCGCGGAGTAAAATGTTTTATCTGTCAAGAACGTGGACATATTGCGTCGAAATGTCCCAAGAAATTTAAAACGAGTGAAGAGAGCTGCGCGACATTAGGAGTATCGTACCGAAGGTATATCAAAAATGATTTACTTAACGGATACGGGATCGAAGCATTAGTGGAATCAAGATGTGATTTTAATTTAATTCACACAGACGAGTTTATTAAGCTCGGTTTCCGAAATTACGACACAATGAATTACATTTCGATGGTATAGGTTCAAAGAATGATACAACATTTGGTGAATTTCAAGCAGAAATTACCGTAGATGGGCATTGATATCCGATTTGTATAGAAGTAATCTCTGATACCATTGTTCGACACAAGCTGTTGATAGGAACGAATCTCTTAAATATAACCGATGTTAGCATTAGAGGTGGTAAAGTAAGCTTTCGTTGATTACCGAAAGTAACGCGCGAAATTGTTGAAAGAGAAAGCATTGTACCGGAAATATTTAAAACAGATGTGACGAGTGTCGTGTTAGAAGTAAATCAAGTTGATGTGTCTCATGCATTAGATCCTAATTAGCAAGTGGCGATAGAAAATTTTATTAGTAATTACAAGCCGAGGAAAACCTTTGAACGTGAAATTGCAATAAAATTAATATTGGAAGGCGAATAGTCCGTATATCAGTCGGCGAGACGATTGTCAGCGTCGCAAAAAGAGATTGTTAATGTGTAGATAGAACAGTGGATTGCAGCTGGCGTCTCTCAGTTATCTACTTCTGATTATGCGAGTCCGGTTGTTCGCGTTCGGAAGAAAAATGATTCGTTTAGATTATGTGTGGATCATCGACAAATTAATAAAAAGATAATTAAATGTAGATATCCGTTACAACTGATTGAAGACCAATTAGATCTGTTACAAGTCGCGCGCAATTTCAGTACTCGACTTGAAAAAGTTTCTTGACTTGAAAAACGGGTTCTCTCACGTGCGACAGGATAAATCAAGTCGAAAGTATACAGCATTTATTGTACCAGATGGTCATTATGAATTCTTACGAGTCCCTTTTGGTTTATGTAATTCTCCAGCAGTTTTTCAAAGATTTACAAATACCATATTTAGAGATCTTATTCGTGAGAAAATAGTTTTAGCATACATGAATGATTTGATTATTTCATCAAATGATACTGAACGTGGGATCAAAGATCTTGAAAGTGTTTTAATTGTAGCGAGCGGAGCCGGTTTAATATTCAGTTGGCAAGAATTTTGTTTTGGGTAAACTTCTGTTGAATTCCTCGGGCATGTAATCAACAATGGTTGTATTCGCCCCTCACTAAAACTGATGCAGTCCGACGATTTCCAGAGCCGACAAATGTTAAACAAGTACAAAGTTTACTTGGACTCATCGGGTATTTTCGTAAATTTATCCGTGAGTACCCTGTAATTGTGCGACCTTTGCCTAACCTTCTGCAAGCGAATGCTAAATTCTGTTTTCGAGCGACTTAAATGGAAGCATTCTAGTAGAAGTAGAGATGGAGCTGCATACAGATGCTTCTGCGCTAGGGTACAGAGCGATTTTATTTCAAAGAAATAACGAAGATCAACCTTTTCAGTCTGTATATTATTTTCTAGTGGTAAGACAACTTCTGCTGCATCTAAATACAGTAGCTCTGAGTTTCAAGTTTTAGCAATAGTAAAAGCGTTGAAGAAATGTGGAGTTCCTTTATTAGGAATTTCGTTTATTATTGTTATTAATTGCCGAGCTATTACTCCTACAATGAATAAGAGAGATCTTCGTGTATGTGTTGCATGATGAGCATTATCGTTCAAAGAATTGATTACCGGATAGAGCATCGTCCAGGGATGGACATGATACATGTTGATGCGCTTAGTAGAAATCCTCTTCCTACGAATTTCCTAATCGATGGATCTGATGCAAGTCTTACAGCGCACAAAAAAGCACGCAGCGCGTGAAAAGCACAGGAAGAAGATGAGACTGTATTGAAACTTCGAATGTGGTACTTCTAAACAAGACGAATGATTATGTTTTACGGGGAAATTTTCTGTACAGAAACTCTGGAGGTAATATTCAACTAGTAGCGTCATGTCGGATGCAGATACATAAAATAAGGTAGGCTTATGAGTGTGGACATTTTTCTGTGGTCAAGACTAAAGCTATCGTACGTAAAGATTATTAGATTCCAAACTTTCGGCAGCAAGTTGAAAAGGTGGTAAGAAATTGTGTTGCATGCATCTTAGCCGAAAAGATGCAGGGGAAGCAGGAGTGTCATTTAAATCCGATTGAAAAGGGGAGTATTCTTTTTGATACATTTCATATCGATCATCTTGGCCCACTGCCATCGACAAATAAAAACATATCAGTATATATTTGTAGTGGTAGATGCTTTATGCTACAAAATCTACTACTACAGATGAAGTTTTGTCACTCCTGAAGAAGCAAGCGACTATTTTCTGTAATCTCCGTCGAATAATTTCTGATAAGGGAACGGCTTTCACAGCAAATGATTTCAAGCAATATTCTCAAGAAGAAGATATAGAACATGTTTCAACTACAACAGGAAATCCTAGAGCTAATGGTCAAGTTGAACGTCGTAATAGAACATTCATACTGTTGTCAGCAAAATTAGCTACACCTAAGCCCTGTGAATGATATAAGTATTTAGAAGTAGATCAACAATGTTTGAAATCAACAATACATCGAAGTATTAGCACGTCACCGTTTCATCTTCTCTTTGGGACACATCCTCGACTTAAAGGTTATCTTGACATCCGAGACATACTTGAAAAGGAATGGATCGCACCTTTTCATAATAAACGAGATGAAGTACGACTTCAAGCAAGTAAAAATATATCCAAGATCCAATAAGAGAATAGGCGAACTTTTAACAAAAGTAGACGAAAGGCTAGAATTTATCGTGAAGGAGATCTAGTAGCAATTAAACGTATGCAACAGAGTACTGGTCTAAATATAGCTCATAAATATTTTGAACCGTATGAAGTTGCACGAGTTTTACGCAATCAACGATTTGTAGCTTGAAAGGTAGGGCAAGGAGAAGGACCCCTATAAATATCGACGTCAGCAGATTCTATGAAATTGTGAATCGAAGAAATCTATGATACTTATCTGAAATCGAAGATGACATGAATGAAGACGTTTCGGAACGATTGTTCATGCAGGACGGCCGAGTGAAGAGTAACGAAATTATCTTAATTTAAAAGCTAATCAATAATTCAAGTTTCAAATGTTAGGTGCGTGGAATATTCTAGAATGCGAGCGAGAGCGAATGTGCGGAATAAATGATATTTCGTGTGTATATTTATGATATGCGCTACAATTACACATAGAATGTGCTACAATTTTGCATTTCCTCATGAGCGAGTTTGGCACCATAGGGACTTGAGAAAGGTATAATGTTTGGCTGGTTGCCTCGCGGATCAAACCAATCATTTGGATCACTTGTTTCAGTATTTCTTAGTGAAATACTAGATGAATTGTCACTATCTGAAGATGGTGGTGGTATTATACGCCGACATTTGCGTGATACAAATAGCTCTCCTGACGAGTCACTATCTGTTCGTCCTCTCAACATTTTTAGCTGGTGGATACCAAAACTTTTTCAAAATAGTCACTATAATACTGAATTCTCTCTGCTGCAATAGGTCTTTATACTCCCGTGGATTTTTTAGAATGACACTCGTCTCGTATTTGCTCTTTCGCCTCTCTGGCATTCCCATCCCATTATTTTATGTTTATACATTGCATACAAATGCATTGCTTGTATCATTTCGACAGTCCAAGCGAAACGGATACAGTGTATTAAAGTCATCGTTTGTTTATACCCATTAGTCAAGCATTCGGCATCAAGTACTCACGCGCTGCCGCCTGAGCGAGAAGTGCAGCAAGATCGGCGTTGCACTCAACGTGTTAATAGTATTTTCGAAAGTGTAAACAATTGCGTTAACAACAATTCTAAGTTTATACAAACGATCCTCAGTCCTAGCCATGGAAATAACGGTGAAATGAAAAGTATTCTATATAAACCGATTGCGCTTCACCGCGTTTTTTATTCGATCGTTTGTACACATTTCCTTTTGAGACCAATATAATCTAATTTCAGGAAGAGACGCTACAACCAATATAAGCGGGACACCAATAAAAATGTTCAGTTCGTTCCCTGTAAGAGGCTTCCTGGCCACTTGGTGTTTAGAAGAAAAGAAAATTTCAAAGTACACAAGTAGATAAGCATAATGCTATACATGGAATTGCATGGATCTGTAGAATTCACATTCCTTTGAAGTGTAGAAATATATAAGCATAAGAATATGCTTAGAAGATTACAACTTACTTGCTTTGAATCGTTGGGATGAAATGTATCATCGCGATACGTGAAGCGTTAGAACTCTATTTCTTCGATACTTACGTATCCCATGAATCCTACGGTTGCATGCAATGTGAAGGCGTTTCGTAGTATTTGCATGCCAATGCATGAGAGTTCTAATGCTTCATACAACGCGAGAGCCCATCTCATTTCAACGTTACAAGGTAAGTTATTTGTGATGTTCTATGCATTGCATTATACTTATCTGCTTCTGCTTTTCAAAGGAATGTGAGTTCCACAAATTCATGCAACGGGATAGCACCTCTAAGTGTAACGTCGTGCATAGCCCCTGCCACTCATTCCACACATGAGCCTTCTCGCACTTCCATCATCAACTCCTGGACTCAGGCAACCCGCCGCGCTCGCCTACAGCACCGGCAACCGGCAGCGTTCATGCGCGCACACCTGCACACGCTCACACACACCAAGTACCGCTGTGTCACTCGAACCGACCAGTATACACGGCTCGTTCACACCAGTCATCTCTGTTTCAATCTCACCGACGAGCAATATTGCCTCACTCCCACTAACGAGTATATCTACCTCGCTTGCACCAAAAACGAACACCCTTCCAATTCAGGAAGCCAACTTTATCAGAACCTGTATTTCACTTCTAGGTCTCTTAAATATATATATACACGATATGCGGACTAATTTATTGCTGCATATAAGAATTCATAAATCCAAGTTACACGTTATAAATACATATATATATATATATATATATATGTATATATATATATATGTATATATATATATATATGTATATATATATATATATATATATATATATATATATATATATATATATATATATATATATATATATATATATATATATATATATAATATCCTCTGTACCGTTCACCAGTAAATTCGACTAAGTGTTCGATATCAGTTTTTATACATGCCTGATATTTTCCATTAACGTTTTCTAATATGTCATTAGCTTCGCCATATCCTTGCTCAGAATATCTATCATGGCGTCTGATGCGTGGCTGCCTATTCGACTATTTAAAAGTGTAGGCGTTATTCTTATCGGTAACTTTCCCATTATCCTGCACTTACTTCGGCTCCTGATGCTTCTCCTTCCGTGTCTTTGCTTCCTTTCGAGGCTTTCTTTTTCTCCTTTATATACACTTTTCGTATTCCTTTCTATTTCCCTATCCCTTTGTGTCATCGACAGGAGGCTCCGAACCGCCTGCCCAACCTTTAATCTTCTGCCAGGATACGATGGCGCTGATTCCGAATCTCGAGCCAGCAGCACATTTCAGCAGCATATGCCAGCAGCCTCGCTCACGACGGGGCTGAGGGCTGCAGACCCTCCGTCATCCTACTGTTTGCCGAGTAGGGCTACTCGACTCGCGACCACCATCTATCTTATACTCTAACCGATTCGTAGTCACGCGTTTTCCATTAAGCTTGTCGCAATGAGTGATATTGATTCGTTCAATTTAAATTAATATTTTCTTTTTAATAAATGCAATGTTTCCACAGATTTTCTTTTTCTTTCTCTTTAGTTACATTGTTGTTATTTTATGCTTTCGATCCTCCACATTCCCTTTCTACACCATCCCGGAACCGGCGTTGTACCATTACCTCAGGATGGCGCTCCGGTTTCGCTATCCCGAATTCGAGTGTTCTCCCTTGCATCCGTTGATATATATATATATATATATATATATATATATATATATATATATATATATATATATATATATATATATATATATATATATATATGTCATATATTGGAGATTCCGATTATTCGTTTTCATTCCGCCGAAGGCACTCCTGTACTCGATGCGGATCCGCTCCGATTGAACCCACCGATCATTACATTACGTTACGTGGATAAGCGTTCAATCGGAGCGGATCTCTGCCACTCCAAAACTGCGGAAGACTTACTGCATAGCCTCATCCCTAGAAAAGTTCCAGAAGTTGCTTCCGTCCCGAGATGGAAGTGTGGTCACGTTAGATTTAGTTAGGTTACGCTAGGTCAGTTAAGGTTGGATTATGTTTCGAAATGTTTGTTAGGTTGCTCGGTTATGCTGGGATAGATTTAAGAAAGCGTAGGTTTGATTTGCTTATGTTTAAAAGAGGGAAAGTTCGATTGTGTTAGGTTGGGTTAGATTTGAGTGAAGGCAAGTTAAGTCAGATTAGGTGTAACTGGGTTTAGCTTGGTTTAAATTAATTTTAGAGGATGATAGATTAAGTTAAGCCAAGTAAGAGATGGATTATCAATAGCTGGCAATGTCATCCGTCGATAGTTCTTGAATTACCGACTATTCGTAATGCCGGCCGTTATAACATCATGAGTTATCGACATCATGCATCACTTACTGTCGATATATCGTGAGTTATCGACCGCAGGAAACTCCAGTCGTTCATAAGTCTTGAGTTACCTACTATTGGTTACACCACTCGTGTGTGATATCATACGTTGTCGGTTGTTGGTAACTCTAGTCGTCGATAATTTATGGATTATTAATCACAAGCAACACCAGCAAGAATCACAAAATTATAGTGGGAAGCTGGAAATAATGGGTGATGCAATGTAGTTTTATTTTGCGAAGACAGTAAATCTGTTACTAATCAGTCTTTAATCGATGAGGCGATATAAAAATACTGAAGGAATGTCTGATTTTACCCATTATGCGTGTAATCTAGATGTGAATAATTAAATAAAGGTTTACAATTAATATATGAATGTATAATATATATTTTAGTAAACAAATCAATTTATTTTACAGAATATAAATATTATTGATAAGATAAGTTGATGCCTGATTCCTCCCTAGAGGAGAATTTGGAACAGATAGATTTGGATAATTATATATGACAATAGAAAAGATCATGTAAATATTAATCGTCATCCAAATTAATTTAAACGGCGAATTCGTTAACAAAACTGTAAGCTCAAATATTATCTATTGTTCATTATGTTAAAAAAAGTTTATTGGTCTTCGTACATTACAGCACGTCATAGATCAGTCTGATTTATTGCCCAAGCAACCGTAATTCAGAAGTTAATTAATATCACATAATACATTATATCACATATAATATCACATATAATAATATCACATAAAAACGGATTCTCAAAATTTTCTGGCAATGCTTTCTCATAAAAAAAAATATTTTTTACGTTCAAATTACTTAGAAACGCAAAATAAGTTTACTAGTAATATAATATTATATATCTTTCGGAGAATTAATACTTGCATCGGCAAAGTTGTAATGGAATAGTTGAAAATTAGCACTGATCTAAGAAAAGCAATGAAATAAGAGATATTAATGGTCAATTTAAAGTCGAAACTTACTTTGAATAATTGAATACCGTTTTCTTAAAAGAAACCGATATATTAACTAATTAAGGAAAAATCATTCCTACTTATGACATTCCTACTTATATTTAATATGATAATATAAAATATTTTAAATATTAAAAAGCTAAAGTAAAATATATTTTTATATATTTTTCTAATATATTTCGTTACGTTAAATGGTAAAAATTGAACAAATTGCGTTTGAAAATATTGAATTATGTAGATTGATCTTTACTCATACATTTATAATAAAATGAACATAGTTATTCACATTTAATTTTCTTTTTTTTGAAACAACGAGCAAAGATATAAAGTACTTTGTTGTTATGGTTCTAGCTGCTTCACAAGTTCCGAAAATGATAAAATAGACCAATACCAGGAAAAAGTCTAATGTTTTAAAACTATTTTACAGTTGAAAGATTATCTAAGCTTTATGCCTGGATGGATGCTTATACATAAGTATAACTGCCAAAATGAAATGAGATCGCAAAGTGATATTTACACACCTGCGTGCTGCAATCTTGATGTATTTAAATTTCCGATAAAAGCATATAAATGTTTATAATCTAATTATCAATTACAAATAGAATTCTACAATTTATCCATGTAATAGTCCTTTCTTATTGTATGCATCCTCCAATACATACACAGTATCTTTAATCTTGATGGATTTCGTATGTCCGTGTGTGTGGGTGGGTGTGTGTGGGTGGGTGTGTGTGCGCGCGCGTGTCTGTATGAGCGCGCGCACGTGTGTATATGGTAGCAGTTGCAGAAATACCACATAATATGTTTCATGGTTTTGATTCTTGTAAATCGAATAAAATAGCATAAGATTTTCTGTAGAATATTAAGGAGATGTGAAGCTGCTCTTGCACTGCATACAGCATTTTTCACTGGAAGAATTTTTCTTCCAATATGTCGACTCCAGATTTATTTGAATTGTTCTCGTCTAGAAAATTAAAACCGAATGACATATCCCTTAACACAGCACGCCGATAACCACGATACACAACAGATCCAAGGTTCCTTTATCTGAGATTAAGGCCTGCTTTCTTTGTTTCCAAACTTCTTTACATGGCGTTACATTCTTAAGATTCTTTAGTTACAAAGCACAGAAACGCTACATGGATTATAAAAGTGTAATAGTTTAATTTATATAATCTTGAACATTTTAAATCTGTTTTCGTTGCATTGCTTGTTGTATATGTTTATCACCTGGCGCTGAACCAACTACTACTGCCATTATCTCTTTCTAAAATTTGGAAAATCCACCAGTTCTAACGAAACCTTGCTTAGATTGCAAATGTGTTTTTACTGTATGCAGCAGAAATGAAATTACATTGGCAGAAGTACCAGCTAGTTCTCCACGCCTATTTGAAACAACATTAAATCACCTTGTTAAACAATAATATATTAAATGTGAATTGGACTTTTAAATTTGAATTTATAAACATATAACAAATAAATATGTTTTTCTTACTATTTCTATCTTTATACCTTCAGTGATTTACTATGTGCTGTGATTTGATATATTGACTGCTTGATTGTAATTTACAACGAACCTTGAGTATCAAACACTATCTTTACTCTTGGTACGAGTGGATAGATCTTCGTTTTATATTCTTATATCGCATTGATTATGAAAGTATATGATATCGTTTCTATGCAGTTATGCATAAATTCAATTCCGCGTAATGCTCTAAAAAGCATCCAAGATAACAAACGGCAAAATTGTGGCGACACCATACCGACACTATATTGTCACTTCGGAGGAGTGTCAGTTGATCCGTAACCATCTGTGACTGGATTCGTTAGTTAAAATGTGAGAACGTGTAACCAGCACGTTCTAGACTAATATAAAACGCCGTAAGAATCGCGCAGCGCCAGCACCATCGTGAAACACGTGTCATCGCTCAATTCATGAATCTTCTCAGCAATGACGTTGGGTCATATTTGGTAATGGGGAATCTGTGGTTTCATACACATTAAAACCGTTAGATGTCACTAGATGTTCAACATATGAGTATTGACAGACATTTTGATAGTTGTTTTCCAATATTTATAGTTATTGAGAGAGTCATATATATTTCTTTCAACCTGTCATAAACTAAAAATATTATTTATAAAATGAAATATTACTTATAAAATAAAAATGCATGCTGTTGCGTCCCTAGCATCATCTTGTGCAGTTTCTTAAGTAACATGTTGTCATCGTATTTAATATAGCCCTCAATTGCATGAATTTGTAACGATGAATTGAGAAAAATACATATAAAATAAATGTATATATTTTTATGATAAAGTAATTAACGACTTTATCGAAAAAATCGCCGTATTGAGCTAGTTTGTAGAAAATAATTAAATCGAGTTCTTACATCTTTATTTCGTGCCGGTGTATCTATTTTGGAATCAAAGTAAATAAATTGCTTGGTTTAGTCATTTTTCATATTCGCTTATAATTTTTATGGAATCAGTTTTCCCATTAGTAAATATCAGCCTACGCCACTAGCACGCATGTAGCTATGGTCAGCTGATAGTGTCATTGCCACGACCGTGTAGCCCGTGTGCTATATCGCGGTGCATTAATAGTGCCGTGATACGCGTGTCGCCACAGTACTGAGAGTATGCCATTACGAGAGCTGAGTAGGGGCATTGTCTTTGCACAGTTCTGCCACGGAATTCGTTCCATCTGTTGTCCTTGGCGTGCCAATCGCTGGTTGTTTGGGATATTGTAGTGCATGAGGCAGACTTGTTTTCTATCATCGTCAAGGAGGTGGATTTTCACTCCCCCTTTTTGAATTTTGTTAATTACTGTTTGGAATTTTTGCCGGTTCTGTATCTCTATTTCCACATTATGGATTCTACTTACGTATGATATTTTGGTCTTCTACTTTTGTTACATGTAACATTATATATGTAATGCACTTTTGTTATTGAATGCTCAAATTTGTAATCCCCAGATTCTTTAGTGAATAAGAGAAGAAAAACCTTAAATCCAAGGGATATTATCCAAGGCCCTGCGAAGATATGACCGCTGCCATCGTCCATGGAGACGCATAGGATGGTTTTTAGGTGTGAGAAGAACCTCCTCCCCCCCTGAACACACTAAAAGAGAAGTTCAAGAGTGCAGCGGACCTGCAGGTGAGTCGTGGAAAGCGCGGTGCGCGATACGCACCGCAGTTCAAATGATCAGGAGGACACCCCCCCCCCCTTAGAGACAAGAGAGAAGAGAAGAGAAGATCCCCGAAATCCACCGATCGATGCCCCGAACAATACCGAAGCGTACAGCCTATCCCACCAAGGAGCCCTAAGGAGGATCTAGGTGATCCGAGGACCACCAGTGGATTCATTGAGCGAGCGAGTTAGCAAGCGACGAGCCGGATTTGATAAACTAGCGGTTTTGAGAACGAGAGAAAGTAAATCAGAGAGAGAGAGAGAGAGAGAGAGAGAGAGAGAGAGAGAGAGAGAGAGAGGAGAGAGAGAGAGAAAGAGAGAGAGAGGGAATCAGCATTCAGGAGCCTAAAAAAGAGAGCGTGAGTCCATATACACTAAAGCGTCCCGTTTTTCCTGCCGCATTTTTGATATTATGTATTGTATTTTATATCATATAACGGGTGGTGATCCCCGGTCATTCGTGGCGTACCGCGTAACAGTTAGTAGTCCTTACTAGTAATTCCGCGTTGAGGCAATATAAAAAGAAGTGGTGAGTTCAGTATCCCGCAAACCGAATTTGCGCTTTCGTCTAGACGTAGTCGAAAGAAGGAGAATTTCGAAGTTTCGAGGGTTGTTCTGTCCCGGGTTTCCCCGGGTTGCGTAGTCCATTAGTTTTTGCTACTTCCTGAGTAGCTGGCGCCCAAAAAGTCCCAGCCTCGCAGCTTCGAAATACCCCCTGGTTAGGCAATTATCTTGTTCTTTTACTTTGCGTTGGCGAATCCGCGGAAAGTGTAAGCACGCGCATATTTTGTACACCTACCTAACACCGGATTAAAACTGTTATATACCCCCTATTACTGGTATAATTACCCCTTCTTGCGAATTGTAACGGGAACACCGTCACAATATTAAACATCGTAATATTAAATTTAACTTTGTTCATCATTGCTGATATAAAATTACACAGTACAAGGGGCCCATCCGTTGATGAAAATAGTTTTTTTGTAAGTGTAGGTATGTTGGACATTTGATGGTTACCTTCATTTTTTGAAATGAATTGGTATGTTCATTTTTCCGTAATACGATAGACCATTTTAAATGCATTTTCACTGTGAATAAACACTGTTCGAAGGGCATTTTAATGTTTTGGAGGATAAGTTAAACATGATAAGATTAGTATTGAAAAATCGGTTCGATTACGTTTGGTTAGGCTGTTCTTTGTGTCGTCCGTTTCAAAGTAAGTTCTCAGTTTCTCAGCTCTACGTTTAAAGCTAAGTGTGTTCCATATATCTATGTAAAGTGATGGTCTCTATCAGTTGTGACGCCAACCTATATACAGTATGTCAAGGAAGCTCGAAGGGGTTAGTTATCCAAATGCTTTAAGATGTAAAACGTACTTTAATCTAAAGCGATCTATCGTTACAAGGTATCCGCTGATGTACAACTTTTCACGGACTCGCGAACGCAAAAATAATCACCGAAACGGGGGGTATTTCGAAACTCCGAGTCTTAGTTTCTTAGGCGTCAGTTGCACAGAAGGCAGCAAAGAAATAGTCTACACGAGCCCAGGAAATCCGGGGCGGAACAATCCTCGAAACTTCGAAATGCTCCTCCTCTCGACTACGCCTAGCCGAATACACACACTCGAGTCGTGGGATACTGAAGTCACGGCTTCATTATTTATGGCCTTGACGTGGGTTTAACTAACAAGAGCTACGGGAAATTACGTAACACGCAGCAAATCACCGTGGACCGCCGTCCACTTCTCGATATAAGATACAATATACAATGTGCGATACAAGAAATGCAGCATGAAAATGGGACGCTTTAGCGAATAAGCTCTCGCCATCGCGTTGCATGGATAAATAGAATCCACATTCTTTTGAAATGCAGAATCACATAGGCATAATGGAACGCATAGAAAATACTGCTTACTTACTATGAAACGCTGAAATGAGTTGCGCCATCGCATTGCATATTGCACTGGAACTCTATTGCATTGACAAGCAGTCCCATTAAAGCGCCATCTAGTTGCATGGAACTGTGGACTTCACACTCTAACGAAGTATAATATCACATAAGCATAGTGCTATGCATAGAGGATTCCATCTTACTTATATTCAACAGCTGAAATGAGATGTCCCATTGCATTACATGGAGCATCAGAAATCTACTGCTTTGTCGCGCAGACACTATAAAGCGCCATCTAGTTGCATAGAACTGTAGAATTCACATTCCTTCAAATTGAAGAAGCAGACAGGCATAACTCAATGCATAGAAGAATACAGCTTACTTACTTTGGAACGATGGAGTGGGCTGCGAAATCGCAGTACATCGAGCATTAGAACTCCATCGCTTTGAATCGTAGACACATTGTGCCCCCCCCCCCCCCTGTTGCACGGAACTGTAGAATTTACATACTTTTGAAGAGTAAAAGCACATAAGCATAATGAGATCTACGGAGCATGAAAATCTACTGACATACATCGAAGCACTGGGACTCTATTGCTTCGAAAAGCAGACATCTTAAAACACTATCCCTCTGCAAGGGAGTGTAGGGTTCACATTCTTTGAAGTGTAGAAGAGATCAACATAACGCGTTGAATTGAATATTACATCTAACATTAAACATTGAAGTGAGAAGCGATATCGAGTTTTATGAAACATTAGGACACTATAGCTTCGAAATGTATACATCTAGGGTCGCTATTCCGTTCCAAAGAAGTGTGGGAATTACATTCCTTTGAAGCCTTGACGGAATATACATAACGCGTTGCATTGGACATTACATCTTACATGAGACATAGACATAAGATGCGATATTACGATCTATGAAGCACCAGAACTCTATTCCTTCGATACCTAGATATCTACAAACGCTATTCCGTAGCAAGGAAGTGTGGGATTTACATTCTTTTGAAGTGCGGACGATGTATACATAACACTTCGCAAATAATATTATATCTTATCATAAAACATAGAAATGAGATTCGATATCGCGCTTAAAGAAGCATTACAACTCTATTTCTTCGATACGTAGACATATGGAAACGCATTTCCTTGCAAGAAGGTGTGGCATTTATATTCTTTTGAAGTCCAGACGAGGTAAACATAACACTTCGCAAAAAGAAAATTATATCTTATCATAAAACATAGAAATGGGATGCGATATCGCGTTTTAAGAAGCAATACAACTCCATTGCTCCGATACGTAGACATCTGGAACCGCTGCTTTCTAGCAAGGAAATGTGGTATTTACATTCATTTGAAGCTTAGGCGAGGTATACATAACACTTCGCAAAGAATATTATATCTTATCATGAAACATAGAAATGAGATGCGATATCGCGTTTTAAGAAGCATTAGAACTCTATTGCTTCGATATGTAGACAACTAGAAACGCTGTACCGTTGCAAGGAAGTGTGTCATTTACATTTTTTTGTAGTGTAGACGAGATATGCATAACACGTTGCATTGATATTACTGTGACGTCCGTCTAACAATGCGGTGCCTTCTGCACCCCCGGCAAAGGGGCGCACACCGCCGGCCGCGATTGCAGAGGCTAGCATACCGACACAAGGTAACACAGACCGATTGCCGAGCTATGGCAACCACACTCGCACCAGTGGTGTTGGACCACATGATCATGTCACGACGCGTACCTGCCACAAACACCATTGCACGTACTATGAAGAGGAGTCCGTCCTTACGCACCCGTATCCGTACTTTACATACTGTTATAATTAAAACTATGCAAATCCTCGATTTTAAGCACACTGCACTCGATGTACAAACAGGACACAGCACTCACAAGCTAGCATATGGCATCTTATGTGTAATCCTAATTTTAGGAGCGTATTTAACGAAAATAGGAAATAAGCAGAGCGCCCGAGCGAGCGTCAGACGCTCGTCGCTCACATCGAACGCGCACGACCGTCCATCCCACTCCGCGGGACGACCGTCCGCCCCACTTTGGGGTCGAGTGACTCGCGCGCGACGCGACCTAAGGATGTCGCGGATCCGCGATCTGAGATTCAGTCTACTACGGGCCTCGTTGCAAGCTGATCATTAGACAGCTTCGATGCTTGCGGGCTATTATCCGCCTCAATCAGAAGTGTTTCTACTTCCATTCTAATTTTCAAATTCAATTCAATTCATCGAGTTTAGTTCTAGTTCCAATTCTAAACAATTAAACCTACTTTTAATTTAGTATTAGGGAAAGTACAGTGTAGGCTTAGGATTAATACAATATATACTTGGATTTTACCTCATAACTACAAGTTCAGTTATTGATAACCTCCTTTAGCTTCATTCTTAACCTACGAGTTCTTCCACGAGTCAATGTGTGGGCATTCTACATTCATTCTAATCGTTAGTCGATCATTGGTAATCAGCTGGTTAGAGCGGACCGCCGCTTAGCTTCGCTGAGACATACGTGAGACTCAGTGCAAATAACGTCGACATTTCACTCTCTGGACCGACAGGCTAGAGCGGATCACCGCTTACCCGAGTCGTATCCAGTCTGCTGAAATTAGACGCGAATGTGCAGCAATCCGAAACAAAAGGCTCGACGTGTGGAAAGGAAGAATTTCCTACGCCGTCTCGTACGTGAATACGTGGGCATCGAAGCCTTATCGTCGCTTTGTTCATCCGCGAGCATCACCGAGGCTTCTCAACGTTCTACGCCGCCAACCTCATCCGGTCCAGGGCAGCGGAACATCCCCGAATCTCCACAACCCTGGGCACTCATCCTTTTGGACATTCAGCCTCGCAGTCCTTACACAGAATCGATTCCAGATTGCGATCCACGGAAGCAGAGATACCTGAGGAAAGAATATTTATTTGTTCGCTATTAAGACGACAAAGGTTGGATTTTTCCACACTTATCGCGTCCACCGTGCTCGTAAAAGCGGTCGATGTCCCACGGAAGCAACCCTGCATTAGTCGCAATTAAGCTAGCCGTTTCCGCGAATTGGCTGCGTATCGTCTCCGAGTAAAGCGGAAATATTCCACCTCCGTGACGAGACAGTTGACGTCTAGAAACGCTATTCCGTAGCAAGGAAGAGTGACATTTAAATTCCATTGAGGTGTAGCCGAGATATACAATACGCGCTGCATTGAATATTACATCTAATCATGAAGCATAGAAATGAGATGAGATATCGCGTTTTATGATAAAATACAATATTCATTGCGAAGTGTTATGTATACCTCGTCTACACTTGAAAAGAATGTAAATACTACACATACTTGCTAGGAAATACGTTTCCAGATGTCTAAGTATAGAAGCAATAGAGTTCTAATGCTTTTTAAAAGGCGATATCGCATCTCAGTTCTATGTTTCATGATAAGATATAATATTCATTGCGAAGTGTTATGTATACCTCGTCTACACTTTAAAGGAGTGTAAATGTCAGACGTCCTTGCTAGGAAATTGCGTTTCCCGATGTCTAAGTATCGAAGCAATAGAGTAGTAATGCTTCTTAAAACGCGATATCGCAACGCAGTTCTATGTTTCATGATAAGATATAATATTCATTGCGAAGTGTTATGTATGCCTCATCTACTCTTCAAAAGAATGTAAATGCCACACTTCCTTGCAAGGAAATAGCGTGTCCCGATGTCTACGTATCGAAGCAATAGAGCCGTAGCCTTGACATCCTTCTCCGGACCGGCGATTTCTAAAATTAATCCGCCGGTCCTAGACTTTTTGGGGCGGACACTTTCCCCCCCACATCCGACAACTTCACCCTCTGTCTGGCAGCTACCATGACGTCCCTGTACGTCGACTTGCTGCCAGGCAGGAGGGTTAATGCAACGGCCACGGTTCGCGGCAGCCGCCCCAACCTCGGCTTCTCCTCCATCTTCTTCTGCATCTGGGCCTTTAGTGGTGGGGCTGGGGTCGACTTGGCCTTTTTGGCCGCTCTTGCGGCCTTTGTGCCCACCACCTGGGCCCAAGTACCTTCCTTTGCGGCACCCGATGTTGAAGCAGATGGCACGGGTGCCGCTACTGCTAGACTTTTTACTGTCTGGCGCGCCTTTTCCAGCCTCTTTGATACCCCGGCTGGGGCATTTTTTACTGCTGGAGTGGTTTTTTGTGGCTGAACTAGTGATGTCCCAGCCCGCTTATCTCCCTCCATCTTCCTCTGCTTCGTTTTCTTCTTGCTGCCCTCTGTGGCCAGTATTGAAGTGCTTTTCAAGGGGTCGAGATCCTTTCTCAGGGCTGGAAGGAGCTCCCTGCGGAGCTCCTCCATTTTTCTGGTAATTTGGTCCCCCACCATATCAATTATGGCGAGCCCAGATTCCACCTCAGGTGCCGGGGCACCTTTGTGGGGGAAGGGCGGGGGTAGATTCCCTCCATTCTTCACAGGCGAGGCTGGTGTTCTCCTCGCGCGGCTCTCGAACTCCAAGTCCGCCATCACAGCTGCAGGCGGGCTTGGAGATCGTTTCTCCAACAAATTTAGTCTGCATTGCAGGCGCTTTTTCTGCGCTTGCAATGCCTCCAGCTCTGCTTTTAAAAGCGATATATCGATATATTGCTGCCGCCCTCGAAATTCTTGCAGCAACCCTAAGGTCGCGCTGTATCGTCCCTTTAAGATTCTTACTCTTGGCCGCAGCCAACTCTATCTTGTCGGTTTCGCCCATGCGCCGAGGTCAGCCAGCGGCTTATTTTTCGCCAGCTGGACGAACTCGTCCATTTCCGGCACAGGGTTTGTAGACTTCCCTGGAGGTGGTGGGACCCCTGTGCCTTGGTGGATCTCGAGCTCGAGATCCACTAATTCGGCCTGTCTTTGCGCTTCCACGTAGGCCCGCTTGGCCTCAGCGAGACCTACATACTCCCCAGTTGTTGGGGGTCGTCCTTGTTTTTTCGACTTGGGGCAAGGCCTCTCAATCGAAAAAGTGGATCGCACTGATCCAATGGACGTATCCGAATCGTAGGATGCGTCCCCCAATTCGTCAACGGCGCCTTCCTGCTGAGCACTAAGTGCCCTGTCAGAGACACTGACTTGTTTCGACCCGCTAGCAATTCGGACCCTGTTGGGTCCCGCCTTCTCCTCGTGTACCCCCCCTAAACCCCGGTTTTTTGAAATAAGAAAAAGACTCCATACTGTTCCCACGAGTGTGGTCGGAAGAGGACTGGGCGTGCCCCCTCGCCGCGTACCGCAGCAGGCTAGGGACTTTTTATAGAGGTTTATCCCCTCGCGGGCCGGCCAATGAAGGCAAGCCCTCCGCTCCGGTGAGACATGACCACCGGTTTTACGGTATTACGACAGGGGCAACACCACCCCTGCCGAGCTATGGGATCCCGGGGACGCATCCCCCCGTACCACGTCCAGAACTGGCGGTGGCTCCTGGGAGGTAGAACCAACCCCCCCCCCCTTGGGAGGAACCTAACCTAACCTAAGCTAACCTTTTTGCTTACGCGGGGAAATCCATCATGGATACCCCGGAGTCCTGGGGGGGACTCCGGGGTTATGCCGGACTCCTACCGGCTATAAACCCCACAGTGGTCACCATTGGCGCTCCTGGGAGGGAACCGGGATCTCAAAATGAACGCTACCGGTTCCCTCCCAGCGCCAAGATCACCATGCGGCACTTGTACAATGCCAAGTGCAGCATGGGGTCTCCAACACTTGGAGAAACATCTCCTCGACGACTCCAGGGCCACGCTGGAGTCGCCGCCACCACGGGGGAAGCTGCGTGCAATGACCATGACAGGCCCCCACCTGTCATGGTCTGCAACTTCCCCCTGGACGACTTCCCGCGCAAAGACATGGGGTATGACCACACCGAAGTGTGGTTTTCCCCCCGCGGGAAGTCGTCCATCATCTCGCGTCGCAAATGCGATAAAATTAAAACGTGTTGGAGGGGCTTATGGAGGCTCCCCCAGCCGTCAAGGTGGACGACGATTACGGATCGAGTCGCTCACGAGCCCTCTCGGCGTCCTCCTTGATCTTTATGACGGCCTCGCAGAAGGCCGTCATCGCCCGCCACGACCTCTGGTCCACCACCATCCGCTTGACGACGGTTGGCAGGGACAAGGTCGTGGCCTATAACTGCCCGGAGATCACGACGCAGCATCTCCCACGCTGGACACCACTCCAGCGTGTGCTGCGCCGTGTCTCCGGGTCCGTCACAATGGTGACATCCTCCCGTGACTTCCCTGCCGATCCGACGCAGGTACTCACCGAAGCATCCATGCCCGGTGAGCACCTGCATGGTCCGGAAGGTAAGCCGGCCATGGCTGCGGTCTACCCATCTTGACAAGATGGGCAGAACCGCCCGGCGGTCCTATGACTTCCGTGGCGGGAGTTGAGTAGCTCCCACCACGTATTCAAAACAGACCGCCGAGCTTGGAGCTTGAGCGCCTCTCTCACTAACTCTGGCGGGGCCGAGTCATCCTGGCGACCGCGTAGCTGCCTATAAACATAGGCATCCGCAGCCGCCAGGAGCTCTAACGGTGGTAGCCCCGCCAGAGTTGTCGCCGCCTCATAGGACACCGTGCGGTATCCCCTGATGACTCTGATGGCTAGCCGCCGCCAAACACTTCGCAGCAATTGCTTGCTGCGACGGCTGACCATCAGATCGTCTGCCCACACTGGAGCCCCGTATAGGGCCATGCTCGCACGATGCCCGCATAAAGGCGACGAACCCTCCCGTCTGGACCTCCCAGGTTGGGCAAAAGACGGCCGAGATTAGCCGCCATACGTTCCAACCTGGGGGCCAGTAGCGAAAAATGGCGCTCAAAACTCCAAGAGCCGTCCAGGTGGAGCCCGAGATACTTTATCCCGTCTACCACCTGGATGCCGACGTTACCTATCCGGACCAGAGGCTGGGCTAGTGACCGCTCCCCGCAAGAACGGAGGCGGCGGTTGTGGTCGAGGAACCACATTGCCTCCGTCTTGTGAGGTGCTAATTCCAGACCCAGACTCCGGACCCGGGAAGCCACGAGGGCTAATCCCGCCTCGGCGCGTCGGACGATCCTCCCTGGTGTACTCCCACAGGCAATCAGCATCGTGTCGTCTGCATAGCAGACGATGCTGACGCCTGTGGGGAGGAGGATACGCAGAGCCGTGTCATACCCCAGGTTCCATAACAATGGTCTCAACACAGACCCCTGGGGTATGCCGCGGCTGATCTCCCTCCGATGGTGGATACCATATCGCCCCATGTACTCGATACACCGGCCGCGCAGGTACGACCCGATCGCCACCCACAGGTACATGGGGACTCGATGCGATTCGAGTCCCCTGCGGATGGCCTCCCAGGAGAGGGTATTAAATGCATTGTTAATATCTAAAGATATGACTAATGCTAACCCTCCCCTGGAAGTGGCCGAGCCCGCAAGGGAGCGTCCACCGTGGACCGCCCACCCCTAAAGCCGAACTGGCACTCGGCCAGATCGGGTCCATCACGCGACAGGTGTCTGGAGAGGCGGTAAGCCACGATGCGTTCGTAGAGCTTCCCCACCTCATCCAGGAGGTATGGGCCGGAGCAATGGGCCGGTATGCGGAGGGAGACTCCGCGTCTCGGCCCTCCTTCTTCAGGAGGACCAGGCGTCCAAAACGCCACCGAGGTGGGAAGGTCCCCGTCCTCAAAACAGCGGTAAAAAGCCGCCGAAGACGGGGACCGAGGGCGCTAAGGGCCATCGCCAACGCGCGGCCCGGGTTACCATCAGGACCCGGTGCCGTATTCCGGTCCCTGAGGCATTGTACAGCCCCGGCCAACTCCTCCTCGGACACCTCCAGCTCGGTGGACCAGTCACACTGGTCCACCTGCCTCGGAAAGGTGGCCAGCTCGTCCCCAAATGGGAACAACGTGCCGACCACCCTCCCGAGGAGCTGGGGGTCCAACGTCTCCGTTATTGGAGGCGCCCATGATCTAAGTTTGCCGACCGCAAACTTATATTGGCGGCCCCACGGATCCTGATCCAGGGAGCGGAGGAGTCCGTCCCAAGCGTCAGCTTTGGCCCTCCTGATGGCCTGCTGCAGTTGAACTGTCAAATGACGGTATTCAGCATACAACAGTGCCGTTCGCGCCTCGTCGCGATATCTTCGTCGGCGAGACCTCGCGTACTGACGTCGGGCTGCAGCGCAGTTGTCCCGTAATTCTGCGATTGCAGCCGACCACCAGTACACGGGCCGCCGAGGCGGAGGCCTGGCACGAGGCATGGCGGTATCACACACCGCAACCATAGCCTCGTGAAACCACTCGGCCTCCGCCTCCACATCCACGACGGGCCCGGTCGACGGCTCCGACCAGGCCACGGCGAGAACGGCCGCCATCAGGGCGTCCTCATCCAGGGCTTTGATAGCCCACCTACGTTGCTGTCTTTGTTGGTGGGAGTACGGGCGGTTAGGGGTGGTGACGGAGATCTCTATCCGAATGTACCAATGATCGGATAGGGTCTCCGTCTGCTCGTCCGCGAGCCGCCCCGTAACACGGCGTACGGCACCAGAGGAAGCCCATGAAACGTCCACGGCACTTACACCCTGGTACCGCACGCACGTACTGGCCGACCCCCGATTAAGCAATCGGAGATCAAGGCCAGCAGTCCAGGCCGTGGGCACGGCGGGCGTGGTTGATGTTCGCCTGGAGGACACGAGCACGGGTTAAGGCTAATCCGTCCTCGTGGCCTCCCCCTGGCTCGTGCCCTCCATCAGCGCCGTCGCAAACGCGGCGCTCTCCTCCACTTGTCTAGGGGGAGCAGATGCCCCCCCCCCCCTTCTCCACCTCCACCACAGTCACTTCCTTGGTGGTGGTGGGTACCTTGGCGGCAACATGTCTCACCCTACGGGTGGGAGGTTTACATAGTGGCCCTCCCAGCCGATGGTTAGCCGGCCGCCCCATATCTACACATACAATGCAATGGGGGGCAGCCGCCGAACATTGTCCCGCCCGGTGGCTGGGGGCACCACATTTATAGCAGTGGTCCCCACGGTCCACATCAGCAGCGCATCACTGCCTCACGTGACCTCTTTCGAGGCAGCGATAGCACTGCTGCGGGCCGGCTGGGAGGGCCACGACTCTAACGTCTGACCATTCCACCCTCAGACGCCCTGCCACAGCCACTTTACGTGCGGCTGTAGCCAGGGTATTGCACCTAGAGGGTGCCGAGTCCGAACGGTGAGGAACGTATGTTACCTGTCCTCACCTCGCTGACTCGGCATCCGCCTGCCGCCGCCAAGGCTTCAGCCACCTCCATAGGGGTGACTGATTCGTCCAGCCCGCTGACCCTTAGGTCAGCACGTTTCTGCGGGCAGGAGACCTTGACAGCAAAATCTGTCAAGGCCCATGCCAGCTTGGCCGCCAACATTTCGGCCTTGTCTGCTTTGCTCGCCCCGGGAATTTCTAATAAAAGGCCCCCGGTTTGGGCACGTCTTGGCCGTACAGAAGCTATGCCTGGCTCTTGTAGGCTCACGCGCTGCCTAGCCGCTCGCATTAGCTCCTGGTAGGTGCTGACGCTGGTAGGCAACAGCGTCAGCACCACCGCAGCAGCACGAGGGGGACGCCCTAGCTGCTGCCTCACGGACGGGCCGCTGTCCTTTGCAGCAGGGCCTCGATCCGTTCGGGCAGGGGGCCCAGTTGGCTGAGCGGGAGGTTGCGGCTGCTTAGCCGCCTGACGTGCCTTCCGCTCGACCACCTGGGCCCACGTTCCCTCCTTAACTCCTTCCTTCTGGGGAGGACCACGCGGCGGGGGTGGTGCGCCCCGCACACCGGCCCCAGCCTTTGGCTGGGGTCTACTCCTGTTCGGTTGGGGGTCTGCTTCGGAGGGGGGAGAGGTTGCTCCCTCGCCTTTTCAGCCTCCTTCTTCTTCTTCTTCTTCTTTCTCTTCTACCCCCCCTCAGAAAATTGAGGAGGAGAAGAAGGAGGAACGGACCCCCTTGGGGGCCCCAATTCTTGGCGAAGAGCCCCCATCTTCGCGTCGATCAGCACCTCCAACATGGAGCTAATACGCCTCATGTCGGGGCTCCCAGGTCCCCCCACAACACCTCCAATCGGTGAAAGAGGCTGGAGTGAAGCCCGGGTGCTGGACAATCGCGGCGGGGGCATCCCCCGCACCGGAGTCGGCATCCGTTCCAACTCCGCCACCCGAGCCCTCAAGGCGTTATTTTCGGCCTCCAGAGCCGAAATACGCGTCGACAGGCCCTCTATTACGGCCTTGTCGTCCTGCATTGCTGGGGGGGGGGGGGGGGCTCCCGTCGCTGCTGAAGCACCTGGACCAGAGCCAGAAGTTGACGGGAGTCCTCCCGCAAACGGCGGATGAATCCACCCTTGATGTTCGTGGATTTTGCTGCGATCCACTCTATATCGTTCGCTATTATGTAGGCCTTGCGCCCTAACGTAGCAGCGTCCTCTTCCCTGAACCTCCGGGCATAGTCGGCCACCTCGGGGATAGGATTTGCCGACTTGCCCGGAGGGGGGGGGGGAGGCTCCTTCGGGTCATGGCTAAGAAACTCGGACTCATACTTGAGCCTGAGTCTGGCTTCCTCCACCCGGAGGAGGTGCTCTTTCGCTTGAGCCAACGCCATATAATCCCCCATAGTGGGTGGGGGGGGGGGGTGGCCCCTCCTCTCGCGGTGCTCCCCCAACTGCATGAGGATCATCGAGCGTGTCGGCGGGGGGGGGGGGGGGGGGGAGATAAGTCTCCGCGGAGTCACTCTCTTCCCCCTCGCGGCCTGATAGAGCCGACGGCGACCTAATGGACACCGACGAGGCCCGAGATCGGCTGGGCTCGCCGGTGTCCCCCTCTCCCGCCCCCAAAGGGGCTATCTCTTCTGCCCGGGACGAGGGACGCGCAGCAAGGCGCTCCCTCCTCTCGGACAGGGCCTCCAATCTCCTACGTCTCTCGGCGGTGAGTCGAAGGTGCGGTACTGGCACCGCCTCACTTCGGATCACCTCCGGGAGTGCCTTCGGGGCTCCGTCTCCCTCCTTTCCCTCTCCATCACTACCCCCCTTCCCCGTTTTTTAAATAAAGGCATCCATACTGGTCCCACGAGTGGGTCGGAAAAAACGTCACCCCCGGCAGAGCCGCCATACCGGGGGAAGGCTAAAAAACCCCGGGGGGCGCCAGGTACCCCGGGGTTGGTCCGCTATAGACCGATGCACCCACCGGCCACACCCAGCCGCAAGGACTGGGCGCGCCCCCTCACCGCGGACCACAGCTTGGGGCAGGGACTTTTTATAGAGGTTTATCCCCTCGCGGGCCGGCCAATAAAGGCAAGGCCCCCGCTCCGGTGAAACATGACCGGTTTACGGTAATAACGACAGGGGTCACACCACCCTTGCCGAGCTATGGGGTCCCTTTTTTTTTAACGCAGGGAAATCCATGGTTATGTCGGACTTTTACCGACTAAAACCCTGCGGTGGTCTCTCTGCACGTCGCGGAAGATAGCCGGGAACTCTTTCGAACACTTCTAGTTATCCCCCTGTGCCCAGATCAGAGATCTTCGATCTTAAATTCGCTCTTTTTGAGCTCGTCCTTTTAAAAGGCATCTGCCGCAACCACCACGGTCGATGCCCTCGTCTAAACGAGCGTTAAGTGGCACGTGCTTGACCCAAATCTTACGCGTACCTCGCTCGCTAGACGGTCCTTGTTTATGGCCCCCCGTCGTAACACGTCTAGACGGAGGGTAGCCAAGGGTTGTTCTCTTCTTTTTGATGTTGTTTTCTTCGGCACGCGAATTCCAATTACAAAATTTATCTATTCGTAATTGTATTGAATCCGCTTGCGTTGTCTCCTTTTCTTCCTTCGTTTCCTCCGTTATTATCTTCTCGCCCGTGGCGAGGAGATGGACGGTGGCGACGAAGTTTCGCTCCCCGGTGGGTACTTTGGAGCGACTTTCACCTCGGAGAAGTGAAAGTCCCCTACCTTGAAGCGAAACGTGGCAAACGTCCACGATGCCGACCACGTAAGACTCGTCGAGCAGGGAGCGTACGCTCCCTTTCACGCTTGGCGTCTTCCTTCGCAGCCATAAATCTGTCGCGAAATAAAATTGTAGCCCGCCAGCATCTCTCGCTTTCCAGCATTTTTGGAAGAATGCTATTCAGCGAGAGATCCGCACCAATCTCCGCCACAAGGGCATGACGCAACGTTTTCCACACTGGACAAAATTCCAATATGTGTTGCGCCGTGTCTTCCTGTTCCCCACAATGGAAACACGTAGCCGTGGCCTCTTTCCCAATCTTTTGCAGGTACTGTGCGAAGCATCCGTGCCCCATCAGTACCTGCGTGGATCTGAAGGTCAGTTGTCCTTTTCTTTCTTCAACCCACTTTTCCAGAATGGGAATTATCGCCCCCACGGTCCTGTGAGCGGACGCTGGGGCGAGCTTTTCTTTCCATTTTGAGAAAGTGAAGCGTCTGGCTTCCTTTCTCAATTCATCTCTCGTTGGAGCGGTTTGGTCTTCTTGCGCCAGGTATTCGAGGGGCACGAGGCCCGCCAACAGCGTTGCCGCGTCGTAAAATATCGTGCGATATCCTCTCACGACGCAGATCGCGATTCTTCTCCACGCACTTCGCAGGAGTTGTAGGCTTCTTCTCCCCCTGCAAAGTGCGTCGCTCCACACCGGGGTTCCGTAGAGAGCGATACTTTTCACGACGGCGGCGTAAAGTTTTCTGACTTTCTCGTCAGGACCGTTCATATTCGGCATGATGCGGCTCAGATAATTTGCCGCAGCATCCAGTCGAACGGCCTGACGAGCGAAATGGCGGTCGAACGTCCATTTATCGTCGAGGAGCACTCCGAAATAACTCATCTCGCTCCCGACTTTAACTTGCGTTGGACCGATGGTAACCATTTCCTTTCCTCCACTCGGATCTCTTCTTTTTCCTTCAAAGCAGATGATTTCCGTTTTCTCCGGCGCCATTTGAAGCCCCAGTTCTTCCATCTTCTTGGCCACGGCCGCTATGGCGATTTCCGCCCGGCAGATTGCACGTTTCCGGTTCGTTTCTATCGCCAATACCAGAGTATCATTCGCGTAACACGTGAGATGAACTCCTAACGGCATTGGTGATTTTAAGACCGCGTTGTAACCAATGTTCCACAAAAGGGGACCGAGAACAGATCCCTGTGGAACTCCGCGGCTTATTTCCTTCTTAACGAAACCGTTGCGATTCTCGAAGGTTATCGTTCGCTCGCTCAGGTAGTTTTCCACGACCCTTCGCAGGTATCGTGGAAACCTGTGTTCTTCGAGCGCTCTTCGAATCGCTTTCCACTCGAGGGAGTTGAAGGCGTTCTTTATATCTAAAGAAATCGCCACTGCGACTCCCCCTTCTTTGATCGCATTCTCCGCGAGACATTTTACTTTTTGTATCGCGTCGATAGTCGATCTTCCTTCTCTGAAGCCATATTGGTTTTCATCTAGATCCGGTCCGACTCGCGATAGATGCTCGACGAGACGGTCGTGAACTATTCTTTCGAATAATTTTCCGACTTCGTCGAGCAAGACTATAGGTCTATATGCGGACGGAGAATCTTCGGGTTTTCCCGGCTTCTTGAGGAGGCCCAATCTGCCGGTTTTCCAACTTGTGGGCAGCATCCCGGTCTTCAAACACGTCGAGAAGAATTTCCGAATTCTTGTGCCGAGGATGCTGTACGCCATGGACCACGCACGGCCTGGGATTCCGTCTGGACCGGGCGCGGTATTCTTCTTTGTCATACACTTTATGGCGCGGAACATTTCCTCTTCCGAAACTTCGTATTCCTGCGACCAGATGTTCGGGTCATTCGCCGATGTATTAATCGTTGAATTTTGTATTCTGGCCGCCGACGTTGGATCTTCCGACGGGAAGAGCGTGTCGACGACTCTTTCCAGGAGCGAAGTTTCCATAGTTTCCGTCATTGGGGGCGTCCATGGTCGTAATTTATTCATTACTATCTTGTAAGGGCGCCCCCATGGATCCTCGCGCAGCGTTTGAAGAAGCCCGTCCCAGGCTCGTGCTTTCGATATTTTAATAGCAGCTTGTAGCTCTATTTTCTTCTCTTTATAGATTTCGTAGAGCTGCTGTCTTCTTTCCGGAATGGAATTTCGCCGTCTCCGGTATCTCGTGTAATTTCTCCGTGCGATCGTCGTGTCCGCACGGAGTCTCGAGATTTCGTCGCTCCACCAATAGACGGGATTAGGAGGAGGATTTGATTTTAATTTCGGCATGCTAGCGTTGCATGCCGAGGTCAACGTCCTCGTAAACCATTCCGCCTCACTCTCTACTGTGGCCTCTTCGGTCGTTTCGTCCGGCCAGGTAGTCGCGAGGGTCACTGCCATAAAGGCATCTTCGTCCATGCGTTTCAGCCACCATTTATTTTGATTTTTGGTCGCTGATCTTCTTTCTTGAATCTTCGATACGCTGATCCTTATATAAAGGTGATCCGATAAGGTCTCAGTCGTATCTACGATCCACTTCGTGACTCTACGAGCTGCGGCGCCATTCGCGAACGAGAGGTCGACCTTACTCTCGCCCTGCTGACGCACGCATGTACTGGCGTTTCCGTGATTTAGTAACTTTAAATTTGCAGAAGCTGCCCAGTCCATCGTAGAGTGGCCGCGTTGGTTCGTTCTCGAGGAGTTCCAGAGCGTTCAGTGCGCGTTGAAATCTCCTAAGACGAACGTTGGTAGGTGGGCGTGGCGTCTTACCACCCCTCCCACTTCATCCAAAAGCTGGTCGAAATTTTGCAACGACCAGCTCGGCGGAGCGTATAATTCGATTACGACGCAATCCGACCACGAAACGGCGGTAAATCCTCGCCCTTGCGCGATAAGCGTGATCGGCCGGATGCGTGTCGGCGTCGCCTGGATGATCGCGACCTTTCCCTCCGTATCGCTTATCCACGACCGCTTGTCGTGGATAAAATACGGCTCGGATGCCACCACTAACTCGACCACGCCGCTTTGTAAGCACTCGATCATTAAATCTTGAGCTCTTGCGGCGTGATTCAAGTTAATTTGGAGAATTTGCGTAATTTTGATTTTTACGCAATCTCCATGACCTCTTCGCGGCTCTTCTCCGTCGCCGCGGAAGCCTCGCGCGAGGCCTCTTCCTTCTTATTTTCTACCGCGAGATTTTTCGTCGCGGTTTTCTTCTGTGTCTTCTTCGTCCTCGATTTTTTGTTATCGACGACGGATCTTGCTGGGAGAATTCTCAGATTCTCCCTCCACTTCGCGGGCGGTGCCGGTTGGCACGCCTTTCCTCCCGTGCGATGATCGGCCTGGCGCCCCGCGGCTTTGCACACGGGGCAGGTGGCGGTCTTCGCCTTGCATTCCGCGGAGATGTGTCCCGTTTCTCCGCATCGATAACAAGCGCCCCTTATGTCGTTGGGCTTCGTGCATTTTACAAGCACGTGCCCGATTTCCCAAGCATCGCTCTTCTGGCAGCCTCCGGCTGCCGCGATCGCTTCCGTAATGTCGCTTGCGGAAAGCGAGTCTTCTATACGATATATTCTGATATCGGCTCTCTTCTGCGGCCTGGAGATTTTTACTTCTTCCGCAGTGAAGACTGATTTTAGTTTTTCGGCCAGTTTCCCGAATTTTTCTTCTTTGTCTTTTCCTGTAATTTCCAGAAGAAGCGCTCCAGTGAGGGCTTTCTTCGCCCTCACTTCCTCAATTCCCAAGTCGGACAACTTTATTTTGCTTTTCGCGGCCGACATTACGTCCGCATACGTCGCGGTACTTCCGTGCGGAAGTGCGAGCGAAACGACGGCCGTATTTGGGTTCCTGCCGATTTTCGGCATCCCTTTCTTTTTTGGTTCGGCTTTCGACGCATTATTTGTAGTTTTGGCGCCTTTTGGCGGTGCCTCCGCTTTTTTGGGCGCGGAATTTTCATTCTGATTGGCTTTTTTGGCCTTTCTGCCGAGGACTTTCGTCCACGGGGTCTCCTACGGGGGTTTTTCCGTCGTAGCCTCCTTGCTTGCGGTTTCCCTCCCACCTTCGGCCGCTTCTTTGGCGACCTGCCCCTCTTGAATCCTGTTCATCCTCTCCTGAATGAACGAGGTCTTTTCTTTCTTGTTCGACGACGCTGGAACGTTTTTTGTTGCTTTCGCCGTCGATTTTTCTTTCTTCTTTTCGGGTGCGGCCCTGTTTGTGGTAAGGGTTTCCCCGAAACTTACTTCCGTCGATCGAATCGATGGAAGTTTCTTCTCCTTAGGTGCGAAGCGGGCCTCCGCTCGCGCCCAGAATTCCTGGAGGCGATCTTTTACAAGATCGCCGATTTTCTCCATGAGGACGCCGATATCGACGTCCTTTGTCGGCGATTTGGGAGCTTGCTCCTCCGAAGATCTCTTGGAGGTTCCGCTCCTTTTCGTCGGTGTCATTGGCGGTGAGGATCTCCGCGCCGTTCTTTCTTCTAACGCGGCGAGGCGTTCCCTCAACCGCGCGTTTTCCTCCTCCATCTCTTGGAGTCGAATACAGAAAATATTTGACTCCGTGTCCTCATTTTGGTTTGAACGCTCTGTGTGCTGTACTACCTCTGTGGTCGCCACACGTAATATTCGCGCGGCGATCCGCATTTGCCTCTTGATCGTCCCATTAAGTTAGGACGATTTTGCGGCCGCCGTCTCCACCTGGTTCGCGGCTTTCAAGGCGCCAGCCGCGAGATCAGGCGTCGGTATTCTTCTCGCCTCTTCATCGTATTCCTCCTGCGGAGGAATCGGATTAGTGGATCTGCCCGCGGGCGGCGGGACACAATCTCCGTAGAACAGCTTTCTCTCGAGAGCTAGCTCTGTCTCTTTCTCGAGCTCGAGCCTTACAGCTGTTTTGGCCTTGGCTAGGCCGATGTATTCCCCCGTTGTGGGGGGTCGCCCCCTCTTCGCCGATGCTCGGGATGACGTTCCTGACGAGACCGTCAGGACGGACGTCACCGACGCATCGGACTCATCCTCAGTTTCCTCGGTGTACCTCCTTTTCACCTTTGTACGTTGCGGGAGGATCGGCGGCGCGTACTTCTTCGCCTGGTAGCCCTCCCTCTTCATCTCCCGGATGTCGATCCATCCTCCTTCCTCACCTGAAACATGGCCGCTAGGGCCAGCCCTCTCCCCCCCATTCGTCGCAGACGCGTAACTGCGCGAGACCATGCTTGGCGCGCCAAGCAAGGCGTCGCGCGTTTTAATTTACGCGAATACGGTCGCGCACACGAATATTTTCTCCCGTGAGAAAATCAATCCGCGCACAATCGTCACTCCCGTGTGGAAAAAACCGCACTTTCCACCGAAAGGTTCGCACTTTGTGTTCTCGCTCGCGCGCACAAGTACAATCTGTCTCTTTCTATTGCACGGCCAGCCGTATAAGTCCGTCTCTCTCTCACTCGCCGGCCGACCGCCTCACTCTCTCTCTCTCTCTCTCTCTCTCTCTCTCTCTCTCTCTCTCGTCTCTCTCACTCCGAGTGTTTCTCTCTCTCTCTCACACGCTACGCTCGGTTGGAATTCTAGAAGCTTCTATTACTCACCGTTGCAGCGTGTAGTTCTTCGCTGAGCCCAAGATGGCGCCACCTCCGTCCGCGTTCAGCGAGCGAATTAATCCTTTTTCCGCTGTTTTTAACCCTCGAGGGGGGGGGGGGGGGGGTAAAAACAAGGTCTCACAAACACTTTCAATGTTTTTCGACCCCGTGAGTGCCAAAACTCGCTCGAAAGGGGCGAGAGAAGCCTCTCTAACCACGAAACTTGGTGGCGTAGCGTACGTGCCACGTCCGCGTTCCAAGATGGCGGCGGCTACGCCCTGGCTTCCCTGGGCTCTTTTTGGCTAATTTTTGGCACTTTTCGCACTATTTACACTCATTCACGTGATTATTCGTCTCTTCAGTGTCCTGGGAAGCGACGGAGGTCACTTTCCGGCACTTATTCGCGGCAAGGACGTCACTTTCGTGATGCCTTTCGTCGCCTCACCACGTGGCAGGGAAGACGCCTTCGCGTATTTCCCCTTTTTTCCACTTAATTCTTGTTACTTGCTCCTAGATTTAACTCTAGGAGCTTTCACGAGATCACCACACGAGGCTGAAACCGAAGTTTTAACCTTTTTCACCAAAAAGTCTCGTTTCACCGACACGGTATACGAAACACGTCCGTCCACTATGGCGGCTCGAACGAGACTCCAAAGCGTGTATGTTTTCACCTCCACTTACACCGATCACGGTATCCGAGTTTTGGTAGGAAACATACAAATGCCCCAGTACTTCCTCGGTAGGTTTCCTGTATCATACATTCCCGATGACTTGGGCTTCAGTAAGCATCCCAAGGGTTGCTTACATTATCGCCGTGTGGTAATCTTAGGCTATCTTAAACTAAGAAGGGGAACCGTACGTTCCCACTTCTACCCTAACCTAGCCAAAGGCTCAAAACCTCATCCATGCCGCAATAATTTAATTTTACAATTTTCGTCTTCAATAATTCGCTTGACGGCCTGTCCGAAACCTTTGCTTCCAGATCCAGTATCTACGACATTGATTAATTGATTGTAATAAGATTTAAGTTTATGATTACTGTTGATTATAGCTATTTTTCTTTCACTAAAAGTACTGTCGGTAATAACATAATTACAAAAATGTCTTGCGAAACCGCTATCCAAGTTTATGATATTGCCATCCAAAATATTTACAGCTAATATGAACTTGAACATAGCGCTCAAATATTCCCGGACGTTGACCCTACATTTCTTTCCAGTTAATTGACAATTCCTCTTGAGAGTCAGCAATTGGTTTATCTTCCTTTTATAGCTCACATAACAAATATCATCTATGCTAGTGATTCTATAAATACTGCATAATGCTTTGGCCGCTGTCATGCCTCTGAGTTCCTCACTCCATTCCCACCTCCTAAAAAAATCTCCCCATTGAATCGACCCGTCTCCAGTCACAGAGAGTAAGCTTAAACATTGATATCGGACCGCTCTAATATGCGGATAAAGGAGCAGATAGCTTAGCACCTTAGACCTGGTCACTTCAACACAATCCCGGTTTTCAGGTTTCCATTTCGAAGTGTTTATCTTCAATGTTAATCGCATTTTTGAAAGAATATCACTAATAGGCCGCGTGGGTAACCACCAATTCTTGTCCGCTATCCTAACCTTGTTATACGTGTGACTACAGAACTCAATTTCTTCAAAACTAGAGCAGAATTTTGCACCACCGTCTTGCCCACTTCTAATCTTCTTATTCTGAAGAACTAAAACTTCTTCTATATTATCCACAATGAACCTAGCATACGGCACGTTGCAGATCAAGAATGTATCGTCGCCGTCACTCATTTGACCGAGTCTAGTGACCTCAACCTTCTTGTATACTGGTTGTCCATCCTTATAACCAACCAAGTATTTCACTTTGGCAATCGTTTCGCACACTTCCTCCAGCGACAATCTGGTGGCCTCAGCTGTATTAGCTGCTACCGCGACAGCTGTATTAGCTGCTACTAATTTAGTGTTGCCAAATGATGTCATGAGCTCACCGCTGCCTCTCTGACCAGCTCTCAACCATACATTCCCTTCATCGTCAACCGTTATTGGGCATGGCATGTCTCGAAAACACGTCATTATGGCTGTCCTCATTTCTTTGGGGTAATAAGTTGCAATATCATCCTTTCTTCTAGAGTCACCGTCGTGTCCCATCCGCTGTAGTCCAAGCATACCGCCGCTGGATCTTTTGTAGTTCCCGTCTCTTTCACGCGAAAAACCTCAATGTCAGCCTCAATATTGTAGCCTAGATGGATTTCTTCATTGCCTTCGACATTGTTGAGATCCCATATTGCTCTCATTACCCTACCGACATACATTGGCGGGGTGCCGTTGATTGTCCCCTTATACAGTTTCTGGTGCGATGCCTTCCGTAAGATATCTCCCAAAAGGACGTAATGTGCCAATCGCGTTTGGGAATCCGCAAATTGAATGAAGCGATGCCCTTGCTCCAGATGTTCTTCGAGCTCGCCAGCTCCCATGACTATTTTGCCTTCTTTAACACACTTTTTCTGCTTCGGCCCGTTTTTGGGCCGACACGTGAAGTATCCCGGGCAAGCCTTACCAGCCTGCCATATAACTATCATCTTAATACAGATTTCGTACCAATCAGGATTCCTATCGATATAGTCCGACAACGTGTGACCGTCATCTAGCGCCCCCGTACTACCTTGTCGGTTGATCATCAACAGCACCTCCACCTTTGATAACACTCTGCAGCTACCTTTGACACTATGCCCATATTCACTAGTTAGCAACTTCATGGCTCGATATATTTTTCTAAGTGAACCTTGATCCATATGGCCCAGATCAACATCTAGTCGCTTTGTTATCGACACGTTTTTCCAACGGTCAGTGTTCTGGGTATGACAAAATGTACTATTCTTATCGTCAATGCCCCAGACCTTACTTTCAAATTCTGCGATCAGGCCGTTTCGGATGTTCTTGGGCATCAAGGATCTGCGGCGACGTGATATTGTTCCCAAATCAAACATATGGTTTGTAGCTCTCACCGCATCCTCGTTCCACCTCAATTTTTTGTTCCTGAGCGTCTGGACAAAATCTCTGCATCTGAGGTCCCACTTTGAATCCCATTCGTCCTTCAACGTACCTTCTGGGGCTTCTATATTAACACATATACCACCAGGCTTATTGTCTGCTCTGATTCGTGTTTCAAAAACTTTCGAGGTGGTTCCCGGTGAGAACCAATCATTGCGATGCACGACTCTCCAACCTCTACCTCTAACTCTTATGATCTGTTGCATGAGCAAATAATGGTACTGTTGGTCGTCGCAAATGGAACCAATAAGCTCCAGTGCTCTGTCAATATGACATTTCTTGTCGCCAAAACCCTCCATGAGTAAATACCACTCTGGACTGGCCAAAGATGTTGTACCCAATTTGATTGCCTTAACCTTAGCGAAGTTGAAACTCAATGTGTGAATTAACTGCACCACACCGTGCCAAACCCCATTGACCTTGACAACTGCCTTAGCACCTTTGTTCAAGTTGCCCAGCAAGTTAACAACCGCCGCGCAAAAATCCACACGTTGCTTGTTTTTTTTTGTACCAAAAGTTATAATTCACCAAACCGTCGACACTATACTCACCGGCGTCCACTATTAATAAGTCAACTGCCCCTAATCGTTGTGTTAGGGCCTTGAGCCTGGCACTGCATCGAGGATCCTTGATGTTTCCTTTGTCTGCATGCTCAACGTTGGTAGCGGATATTATATCGACGTTACTACGGGACACCTGCCGTAACTCTCCGGTAGGGATCCTATGCCCCTTTTCGTAAAGAGAAGATATGACGTATGTCTTTGGAGCCTTAGACTGCATTGCGCTACTATAATATTCGGCGAAGCTACTGTAGCCACTGCACGGGTCTAGAATCACTTTAACACCTTCAAAGAATGAAGGATCACTCTCGTGAAGCTGTTGCATTTTGAAGCCTCCTCGATTGACATATGCAGAGCCCTGAGAGCTCCTCTTTGGGAGTGCTATCCTCCCCAGTTTTTCGATTTTCTTCCATGCGGAGTGGCTCAACCTGCTAGCCAACTTGTTTGTGGCGTTAGAAACCGCTAATACATTACTAACTGACGCAAACCCGGTTGTTGTGTAGACACTCTTTCTAGTGAGCCAGTCCCACCTTGGAGCTATCGAGGTGTTAGGTTTGTCCCAACCCAAAAGATACTTCTTCCTGACGACCAGTCCCTGATCTTCTTCATCAATGGGCGTAAACTCTTGTCGGTCCACTATCTCGTCTAGTATTCTCCGTTCCTTGGATATCTTCTCCGCAGATACGGTTGAGCTCCACTCGTCCAACATGTGCTTAGCTGTATTACTCTATATACTGTATGTGCTTAGCTGTATTACTCTGTATACTGTTCTGTCAGCTTTAGGCATCACAGCATCGTAAATAGTATTTATTGCGCTTATCACGTCCGTCAATATGCTCTGGTTGTGATATACTATTTCTTTTTGTTCGCTCTTCCATATGTTGAACCTAGGTATCTATGCGCTCTTCACTACACTAACTTCCTCCTTAGCTCCCAACGTTCTACGCCAAGGATTGGCCTCGTACCAGACGTTCAACACGGCGTTAAGCCTTTTTGTCACTTCAGTGTCATAATTTGTCTTCCTCAAGTAGATGTCATTGAACTGATAGTCAATCTGCTCAACATGCCATAAATCAGCGTGGTCACCGCAAGGGGTAAACAGCATATTACAATCCTCGCCTTTATCCGCAGAGACGAGTACACTGCAAGCGCAGTAGCCCCCAACCGTACTCAAATAAATTCGATTGTTAATTGTATAGTACACATTAAGGCCAGCCCACCATGCTGTATGAATCCATTGCTCAGTGGCGTCCTACCCTTTGTCCAAAGTCATAATTCCAAAGAAACCAATTTCTGACCGTCTAAAAGCTGGATCTGTTCTATCACTGGGTCTAAAGAATTTAACGCTACCCCCCGAAAACTTAAGAGCCCCACTTAACGCGGAGTCCATAGTCGCGGTTGAGTCAACAAGCCTCCACTTGTGCACACAACAGTCCAATATCTTTACGGGAAAATGAAAGTTGATATCAAGGGCCTCGACTGGTTGATTGATCATAATGCCGCTTTCATAATGCGACCACAGAGTCCATTGATAAAGGGACCACTGCGTATTGCTCAACTCATTTGGTCGACAACACCACTCCTCCGGGATAAGCCCTATATCAAACGAGTTCTCTCTTATCTTCGATATTAACCCAAATAAATTAGCAACTTTATCCACCACGCCAAGTGTAACCGCGGTTATTAGCCTATGCCAGGACAAAACTACTCCGTGCTCGTCCCACTTGCATAGATGATTAGTCTCCACCATAAGACGACCAGGGTCTAGTTGTTCAAAATGACCAGATACCGACAGTATCGCTGGATGGAGACAAGATAACTTTTTAAATATTTCATCTAGTAAGGAGCCCGGCGCTCTATAAGCCAATACATAGTTTTTACTACCACACTCATGGGGTGTGCCAATCAAAACAAAACTGAAAGATAAAAATTTCTTACATACATGAACGAAATGGATTGCTACATTGTTATTATAAGACATTTCCACCTCGACCTGGCAGTCCCCACGCTTGAGCTTCATTCCACAATTTTTAAGACTGATACTTGCAGCAAAGCACTGAACGATTGAACGCAGATCCTCTGCAGTCATGCATAGGAAGTCATACGGAACACTTGACTCATAAACTCTGCACACAGACAGTCCCTGGCCAGAATCCCTGATAAATCGTAAATAACTCATTGGCAAAACATTGCCGTATCTATCATGCTTTGCTATTGGACGAGAATAATGCAGTCTCTCGATAACGCTTAATTGACCTGCGCTAACTCTCTCCAAAAACCATCTGTTCACTCCGGCCGGCTCACACCTCGACATTGAGAAATGTTCTTCCATGACTAACTCGTCGGTTTTAGGTCGCATCCAGCTCGGTAAGGAACCAAACATAGTCTCCATGAGCCCCTCTCCAAACTTCGCTCCCAGGTGGCTCGCTATGTTATTTAGCCCGTCACGGGCTTTATTCCAGACGTACGAGAAAAAACCTTTGATATTCTCCCACATGTCAGAAAGGGCGTGAACCATCACCGGTTTTTTGGCCCAATATACACAACCGAACACTCCAGCAATGAAACTCGGGATTCCGAGAGCCAAGGTCATGAAGTCAAGAGAGTGTCTCTCACGATTGTCTTGGTTGCTCAAATACACAACCCCTTCCGATATGATAGCCAACGCTATCGGCACGCCAGCATAAGCTTCGAATGCGTCACTGAAGCACTGCCTGTTTAACTGACCCCGTCTGACACAATTGCCTATCCAGGCTATACACACAGAAAAAATGGAACTAGGATGTGCTAAAATTGCTCCAGTGCATAAAACGTTCAGCGCGAAGTGATCAAAACTACCAAAATAGTCCTCAACGTAAGCGTTGGTACTGTCGGCCGGCCTAGCATTCTTACTAGATAAACCCGCCTGGAATTTCATTGTACGTAATCCTGTACGGACGGCCAGCAAGCCCAATGCCACAACAACTGTCAGCATTCCAGTCGTCAAATCCAGCGAGAGGCCCTGCATTACTGCGATCATAGCGGCCCCCAATGAGCTCCACGGCAATATTCCATCTTGTATCTTCGAAAAAATAAGGTATACTTGTTTGAGCAGTACGATGGCATCGCCCGATGCGCCAAATAGCGTACTTCGACTGCTGCTAACTCCTAAGCTGGCAGACACAACACCAGAAACTGATGCACCCATCACTTGCGAAGCAACAAGTAACTGACTCTTGATCAAATAACCGATGCCAACGCCGCTGGCACAGCCGAATATCAAATCCCAAGCTCGGTCCGAACTTTTGATTGGGACTCCATAAGCGTCATAGTCAATAATTGACCCCGACACAAGTCCTCTAAAAGTGAAACCTATCACCTCCGCCACGCAGGCTGTAATCGCCAACGGCATGGGCACGAAATAAACCAGAATGCCATTAATTATTGCCAAGATCATTGTGGTTATAGATCGACCCAATACTTTCTCCAATTGCAAGAACGTAGCTCCCAACCATGTACCACCCATTATGGCTATGATTGAGGGAAAGGCTCCGGCATGGTAAGTGGCGGGAATAAGAACCCACTTGCTAACAAGAAACGCCTTTGCGGTCTCAAATATCGACACTATACTTGGAATAGCCAACGAATGCTGTACATCCGCTATAGGCATAGCACTGTACTTAATCCAAGCCTTGAACTGATCTTTTCTCCTAATCGCCGCCTCGATCGCTCGCTCGGCAAAACTCTTGGCGCTATACGTAGACTCAAAATCAATGCCACCCACGTCAGCCAAATACTTGCAATGACTCGCACTATAAGTCTTGCGAAAAGGGAAAACCCTTGACACATGGCGGCTGACATTCCTTATAGCGAAATGGTATATGGAACCCAGCATAACGGCCACGGCTCCTGTAGCCACTATCGTCCCACCTATCAAGCCAGCAGCGTTGTGCTGAACGTAGTCAGCACCACTAGAAGAACCTATAGTGCGATTAAACAACTCAAAGCTGACCTTGTCACTAACCTTGGTGGCCTCATGGAAACTTTCCACTTGTATGCCGACGTCCAGTAATGCCTCCCTCTGTTCTTCTTCTGTTTCTGTCTTGTAACAGAAGTCGAACATGTCCTGGTACCAGTCGCCATCACTGGCGCCATCGGCCGTTCTTGCCCTATCGTGCTGAGAGCTAGTCGCCAGTATCAATTCATTACTAATGATCGGCGTGAGGTACAAATACAGAATATCTCCATTGGCGTCTTTGATATAGTCTAATTTCCTTGACAAGCTCAGGCTTACTATATTTTTACCTGGGCATAGTCTCACTCTGTCTTTGGATCTGAGTTCTTCCATAGCGCTCTTCCATCATTCTTGCTTGCTCAGCTCGCTTGGCAGCACCCACCTCAAGTCTTGCATCAAGGCGACCAAACCTATATCGTGATGAGCAGAAATCTCACTCCAATCAAATCGTCTCTCAATCTCTAATTGGAGCATGGCGCTGATAGCGGTCCTCTTGTCAACATGGTAATCCACAACGGGCGATATTCCTCGTGGAGTGACATACCAACCAACATTCGTTCTTACAGTGCGCCCCTTACGCTGCTTAGAGGTAGACACTCCTATACGTCTCCTCTCAAGAGTGTGCCGATATATCAATCCATGTCCTCCGACCAGCACAGTCTGTGGCTTCATCTCTTTCAGGAAATCTACCACGACCCTGCATCCAGGGACGGTGACCGCCTGGCCGACAATGTCAGTACAGAAACACCAACAGTTGCCTGACATTTCGTTTAGATTGAAAGTGGTACCCCCATGTATTGAGACATACTGCCGGCCTGGACCACAGACCCTACTGGCGTAAGAAAGTAATTTGTCACAATCGTTCCTAGTTGATAAGAAAAAATTCACTCTCCCGTTGAGTAGCAACTCCATCGGGATCTTGAAGCCCCTAGAATAACCCTCCAGTTTGACACCTATGGTCCCTGGCGGTACAACAAACCACGTGTCGTCAGTAACGTCCCCACGCCCAGCTGGCTCTATCTTAATATTTTCCTTAATCTCAAAACGGGTCCCTGATATGTCTAATCCATCAGCTAGTCTCTGGGCCCTATGACGAGTCAACACCGTAGCAGTCAAATGAACACACCTGTATCTCGCAGTGGGCCTTGTAAACTGCAAATCACCCGCTATAACAGTGGGATCCGACCTACAATGGATCTCGTCTAATAGCACGTAGTTGACTTAGCTTTCTATCAAATGAATTTTTCTAAGCGCTGAACCGTAGGTCAGCACAGTCAACCTGCGCCCACCATAACCAGACACCTCAGTACTGTCCTCGTGCTGCTGGCCAACTATGTATTCCACAGTGTAAGTACTACCATGGGCCCCATAAGTTTCTAACAATTCTTTAATCCTATTATAGGCTGACTTAACAGCCGCCACAGTTGGCTGTAACATTAATACTCCTGAACCAGCAGAGCACATCCGCATTAAATTAGACGGAAATGACATTGTTCTCCCGGACCCAGTCGGCGCTTCTAATAAGTAATACAAATCTCCGTCATCTAAATCATTTCCTAGAAGGTCAGCTACCGCAGTTCTAAAGAAATTCTCGGGAACAACATCAACTGACACGTCAGGCGCCAGAGTGGTTAAAGCCATTTGCTCATCGTCATCCATAACATGTTGGCTACTAAGAATCCTTCTGCTCTCAATCTTACCTAAGCCGTATATCGAAACTATTTCACCTTTGTAGTTAAATATCGGACAACCGCTCATTCCTGGAACGCCCTTCCACTTGCTAGACTTAACAAAATTATAAGTAATGTCTATTGTAACTGGCCTAAGCTCATAGAAGACAGCGCCCTCCCGGTTTCCGTATGAAACTTGAGCTGTTTCCACCAACAAGTATTGACCAACCCTCCTCGAAGGGCAAACTACACACAAAATCTCTCCCTTCTGAGCTCTCACCATTTTAAAAGTCCTATCACCATATATAATGAGATCTTCATCGGGTGATGAATGAAAGGCCTCACCCCAAGTATAACTCATTCCAGCTCTAGTCAATGTGACATTATTGCCATGGGCAACGTGGTATGATGAAACCAATAGCTCGTGATCGCCAAAACAGCAGGCAGAATCAAGTGCAGATATGACTTCGCCAAGCCAGTAATCGCCTGGCTGCACGTCACAAATTTCCTCTGAGCTCGTGACCTCACACGCCACCTGATCTCGATTAAAAGGAAGCTCATGAGTCTCAATCGACTGTACATTTCTCCAGCCAGATAGAAACGCCAAAGAGACGTCTTGTTCTATAGACACACTAAGCCTAGCAGCTCCAAGGGACCAGTCAGGGTGGATAACGACGCTATCTCGCGGAATGATCGCCTCAGTCAATATTGGCTCCTGGATCTCAAACCAAGTTTGTAATTCAGATAACTCGCCATGATTGTCACTAACAAACAATAAGCACGGAGTGTTGGCCATCTCACAACCAGCAAATAACTTTTCTATACACATGCCTGGGTCTCTGGTCAAAGATAGGAGATCACCAACATATGATATCACCTGAAAACCATGCCTCCACATAAAATGGTTGATTGTCCCGCAAGCTTCTAACAATTGCGTCACAGGCGCCCTTAGCAGGACCTCTCCAGATTTCTCTCGCAACAGTAGTTGTGGTGTTACTTCTATTCTAACCCTGCAAACATTCCTCCGCACAAACCTGCCAAATACAAACGCCATGGTGGGCGCTTGCTGGCCTACTCTATCGATGACTTCCTCCAAAATATGTTTTTCCATAGCCCGAAACCACATCGTAGGTTCTCCTTTAGTGGATATTCTTTTCGCCAACTCGTCTGGTGCGCCTGACACCATAGGACTAAATTTGACGGAGTCCACAGCGCAATACTCGAAATCCCAAGGATCATAATCTAATGAATTTGAGGTGGTTATCGAGGCCATCACCTTCTTATCCTTACTGAGCAAACGAATCATCTTATTATGCTTGAAATCATTGCTCTCAACATAATAGATCGGAACCGCTTTACGCTCTAACGTGTGGTGCCTATCATAAGCGATACGCCTGATACCAGCTCTAATTATTGGAAATTCATAGGTTTTAGCACTGCCATTCATGATGGCACTATACCAATAATCTCCAATCTTCCGACTTATAGACACAACTGTTGCCACCCTAACATTCCTCTTGTAATAAGGACTCCAACCTGCGACCCAATGATAGATGCATTGGCCGCTTACTAATTTTTGAGACGTCCTGATAACCCTAGCCTCAACCAATAAGCAACGTCCCTCTCGCAACATTAGGAACACCTGGCTGTCCCTGGGCACAAAGCACCTACCTGTGCCATCGTCCGTGTAAAGACAATCATAACTATATGAAGAACAGGCCAAATTTAAGCTAGCCGAAGTAGTACACACGTCCGGGTAAATCTCTCTACTCGGCATATCCAAAAAAGTATATGAAGCATAAATAGGGGTTTCACGACATCGTACAAAGTAACGATTGTCGGCTGACCCTGGTAGTCAGGCAACGAACCGTTGTGAACAAGTATATCATAGTCCACTTCCATTGCTTCCTGCTGATTAACATTGTCGACCAGAGAGCTATTGCTCATTGACACGGCCTCGATGTTATCGTCATCTTCGACAATGCAGTCGCTACATTCTATTTCGACTTCCAAGGGTCCGGCTGAAGCAAGAGGAGACACGTCAGGCAGCCTCCCATTCGAGTCGGCCTGGTGCACTACATAATAATTGCCTTTTTTTTATATAAGAACAGAGCCACTAAATCCAACCGGATTCAACCTCTCTTCGCCCTTCACCAGCGTTCCATCTACTACTTGAATGTCACCACTAGCGCTACTATTGCTACCACTAAGGACTTTGCTTTGGAGTTTTCGATGGGTTGCCACATAAACATCTCCATAAACTCTTTGCATCCCGGTGCAGGGTGCTACAACATATGCGCTTAAATACAGACACAGCTTGTGATTATGCCACTCCCACGTAATATACCCATTGTTAACCGGGTGGCTCACGATGCCATTTGTATGCTTCTCACATCTAATCAAGCGTCTTGCTGTATTCCAATTAACAATCACATCACTATCACAACAATTGATATGGAACATATTCACAATCAAATTCTTCTTGTCTACACTCCTATCGAGGGTGGGCCTATTGTCAAATAAATCTGCGCTAGATTCTACGAAATTGTTTTCTTCCTTGAGTCAATGAGAGGAACGTATCACCAAAGGCAATCTAATGTCGAGCCCAACTGGCAATATCGCGTCAACTCGGCGCAGGTTAATCATTATCCTATGCACCCCCTTAATCATTTGCACGCTGACCACCGCCGCAACAACGCCGCAACAAATACTCAAACTGAGCATCAGACCAACATAGATGACAAACTCTATAACATCTGCAATCAAGTGCCAATCTGAGATATTATACTCAAAAAACCACCTAACATTGCTGTTGAGCAACTTTGTGCCGATCACCATCGGATGTGTCAAGTCTACTTTGATTGCAAAAACAACCTTAGTCATAACTGTCAGGTACAAGCCCGCCAGACACACGACTACATTGAACAAATTCCCCCTTACCATACTTTGGTAAGCTATCAAAGACAACAATAAAACGATAGCTATTTTAGTCCAAGAAAAGTCAAAAAACTCCTCAAGAAACACCAATATTTTAGTAATGTCGACGGACCCCAGCCATGTCATTGCATCAGAAACCAAGTTCTTAGGGTTACTTCTTTCCAAATGTTTGTTTATAGTACTAAACACTTCCTGGTTTAAGGGCGCCCAATTTTTTTTAACATGAAGAACGTCAAACGTCTTCTTCAGTTGCGAACTCCTTATTTCGAATGTCCTAGAGGAATTACCTCGGCAGTAGTAGTCAAGTCTCTGCATCTGGTTAGGGTGCAACCGGACCAAATTTCCCTGGAGGGGCAGACACCCCTCAAACTCTACTTCAATATCGCAATCCTGTGCAAATTCTCGGATCACTGACTCGGCATCCTTATTCTCGTAGGAAATTTTATAACTGGCATCAAGTGGCTCCCATTGGTGGCTGATCTCGTAGCAAGCACTGTCAATCGACAATGGTTTCTTAAGATCCACACTACCACATAATGAGTCAACTCCAACTTCAACGAGCGAGCAAAAGACACTAGCTCCTCGCTGAGCAATCGCCAACGGATAATCAAATGCAGCAGAGTGGGATGACACCAATTTCATATCTTTAACATATTGGCCAGTCACCAACATAGTGCGCACTCCAGTGCTAGCGCCAGTTCGGTAAACCGTGACGTCAGCGGTCAATTCCGGGATATAATTAACATGTTTGTAAAACCTAACCTGCGTCCCGAGACTACCGATGCTCATACACACATCATGACGCATCATAACGCCCTCCCAAAAAGCCGCACAACCACTTCCATGGAATGCAGGTACTGTTGTTACCTTGGTGTCTACGACTCCAATACCGCACGACATAGAACATTCGTTTTCCTTAGAGTATAACTGTGATTGGCTACCTCCCCAACAAGCCCAATTTAGCTTCGCACAAACTATCTTGGTCTTATAAGGCACCGTTTTTTCAAATCTATAAAGGTATCTCCTGAACAGATTATTAATCTCGATGGCATACGGACCGATAGTCAAACATTGACCCGGTGAAACCGTTAAATCGAAACGTGTGCCACCTGTCGTCGACCACTTGCCGCTCACAGCATTAGGAGAAATGGAATTGTCTAAGTTACATATTCCCTGAATACCAGGCAAGAAGGTCATAGCCCATATAATAGTCCCGAACACGGCCAATCGCGGGCAAAATATTAAGACTAACAAGTGTATGAACCACACATAGCCAACAGAACCAATGATGTTCTTTAAAAAGTTCTGATATCGATCTAAAAAGGAAAAAAAATCAAAAACACTGGCCTCCCTCAAGGAACAAGCACACCATTTGTCCTTGAAGATCATTCTCTTCTCAGTGTCGGGCCCTCTACCTCCACAACAACTTGAGAAGCTCCAGGAATTTCGGGAAATAACCTCTTGCCCTTTAATAGTAAATTTAGTAATACCGCGAAAAATAGTGATATCATCGATGTTTATCGGAGATCTTATTTCACTGTCTTTAAAAGCCCTCAAATCCCACAGAGTGGCAACAAATGGGGTGATACAACTCAAACACAACGGCTGGTTAGTCACCGCTTCATATAACTCATTTGGTGGAAAGCAACCCATTGAACAACTCACATTCACTCCAGCAGAATTGAGATGGTATTTGTTCTCAGCACCCTTGAAGGTCCTAAAACCTATACCACAAATCCGGCCGACACCATTAACATTAATCTTAACATCGCGTATACAATTGCCATTGTGTAAATCATAGCATCAATACCTTTAGTGCAACTTTCGCCAATGGCGTTAGAAATATACCCCCACTCTTTTCAATAAGCCGTGTGTGAACAACCCGATACGAGGCTATGGTTATAAAAATCCGCCTCACCAATAGAGTGAGCGTCATGGCCATGTATTATCACTTTGTTCCAAACTGATTGAGCTTTTTCAAGAGCGGCCTCGCAATCTTTCCAGCTAGTCTTAGATATGTCAATAGAGTCAAACTTAGAATTCTGCGATTTAATCATGACTAAAAGACGCTCATATTCAACTCGGCATTGTATCAAGTATCCTACAATACTGTTTAGTTCCGCTATATTGCTTGCGGTAATCCGCTTAAGGTCATTAAATCGACTCAGATCTTTGTCAGGTACTGAGCAGTAACCAAGAGTTTTTTGAAACTCAACTTGATCGTGCGTTTTGGTACGGAGTTTTTCAAGCTGCATGGAATCTGCACCAACGACTCTGTTATTAGCAACATCGTGAAAATCACTAATTCCTCTTAGTTGTTTCACCAATATGTTGGTCATATCAAATCCAACCGACTCCATAGAACATATCGCCTTAATTTCATGGTCATCAGGTATCTTTGCACCCTCAGCAGTTCCAATCAGACAAGCCAACAACAGCAACCCAATCAACGTACCAGCACTACTGACAGCTTTTTCCAGTAGCGTCTTATTCTTCTTAGGCGTTCGTTTCTTTCTATTAAGCATGGCAGGTGGTGCCATGCCGGCATTAGCCAGAATAGCTCTCTGTTCATTGACTCCGGTCTCTGCGATCTTTGCCAATTCCTCCACTTTGGCTGAGACAGCTCTTATCTGAGCTGCTACTGCAGAGGTGACCTGCGATCTAATCGCTCCAACTTTTTGGCGAGATATTGATCGATCAGACATAGTGACCCCGGCGACAACTTAAAGATGTCCTATTAAATACCTAAATTAGTATCAACTATTATTAAGTGTTATAATTGCTTATACTAGACTAAGAATATTGTGAAACCGTAATTGACACTTTAAACTAAGATCGTAACCTACAAATAGTAATGATTTGATTATATTAAACTATGAATATTGTAACTAATATCTTAAACTAAATCGTAACCTACAAACTATAATCTAGATAATCAAAATTAATAATATTAAATACTTAAATCTTTGCTCATGAATGAAGCAAACCTCAATCTCACAGAGCAAAGTTTGTCTAGCGTAGCTAGAGATGCTTGCGCAAATATCCCTTCGGTAAACCACTCGTCGACGCTTTCCGACAAACGAAATTGTCGGTTGTTTAAATTTCTTAGAACCCAACCTTTTTTTTTAACGCAGGGAAATCCTCATGGATACCATGGATTTTTTGGGTAACCCATGGTTATGTCGGACTTTTACCGACTAAAACCCTGCGGTGGTCTTTCTGCACGTCGCGGAGGATAGCCGGGAACTCTTTCGAACACTTCCAGCTATCCACCTGTGCTCAGATCAAAGATCTTCAATCTAGAATTTGCTCTTTTCCGAGCTCGTCCTTTTAAAAGGCACCTGCCGCGACCACCACGGTCAATGCTCTCGCCTGAGCGAGCGTTTGAAGTGGCCCGAGCTTGACCCAAATCCAGCCCGTGCCTCGCTCGCTAGACGGTCCCTTGTTTGTGGCCCCCGCCGTATAACGTCTGGACGGAGGGTCGCCAAGGGTTGTCCTCTTCCTTTTGGTATTATTTAATTCTTGCACACGCGAATTCCTGCTCGTCGAGCAGGTAGCGTACGCTCCCTTTCACGCTCGGCGGCTTCCTTCGCGACCATAACTCTGTCGCAAAACAGAACTACGGCCCGCCAGTATCTCTCATTTTCCAGTATTTTTGGTAAAATACTGTTCAACGAGAGATCCGTTCCTATCTCTGCCACAAGGGCGTGACGCGACGTTGTCCATGCTGGGCAAATTTCCAGCGTATGTTGCGCCGTGTCCTTTTCTTCTCCACAGTGGAAACAGACGGCCGTGGCTTCTTTTCCTATCTTTTGCAGGTATTGTGCGAAGCATCCGTGCCCCGTCAATACCTGCGTGGCTCTAAAGGTGAGCTGGCCTCTTCTTCCTTCCACCCATTTTTCCAAAATGAGTAGAATCGCCCCCACGGTCCTGTGAGCGGACGCTGGAGCGAGTTTCTCTCTCCATTTCGAGAAGGTGAAGAGTCTCGCTTCCCTTCTCAATTCTTCTCGAGTAGGCGCAGACTCTCATTCTTCTCCTACCTGGCGCATTGTACGAAGGTTTTCGTACACCATCCTGTCTTCTTGCGCCAGGGATTCCAAGGGCACGAGGCCCGCCAGCAGCGTTGCCGCGTCGTAAGATATCGTGCGATATCCTCTCACGACGCGGATCGCGATTCTTCTCCACGCACTTCGCAGGAGTTGAAGGCTTCTTCCCCCCCTGCAAAGTGCGTCGCTCCACACCGGGGTTCCGTAGAGAGCGATACTTTTCACGACGGCGGCGTAAAGTTTTCTGACTTTCTCGTCAGGACCGTTCATATTCGACATGATGCGGCTCAGATAATTTGCCGCAGCATCCAGTCGAACGGCCTGACGAGCGAAATGGCTGTCGAACGTCCATTTATCGCCGAAGAGCACTCCGAGGTAACTCATCTCGCTCCCGACTTTAACTTGCGTTGGACCGATGGTAACCATTTCATTTCCTCCACTCGGATCTCTTCTTTTTCCTTCGAAGCAGAGGATTTCCGTTTTCTCCGGCGCCATTTGAAGCCCCAGTTCTTCCATCTTCTTGACCACGGCCGCTACAGCGATTTCCGCCCGGCAGATTGCACGCTTCCGGCTCGTTTCTATCGCCAATACCAGAGTATCATCCGCATAGCACGTGAGATGAACTCCTAGCGGCATTGGCGATTTTAAGACCGCGTTGTAACCAATGTTCCACAGAAGGGGACCGAGAACAGATCCCTGTGGAACTCCGCGGCTTATTTCCTTCTTAACGAAACCGTTGCGACTCTCGAAGGTTATCGCTCGCTCGCTCAGGTAGTTTTCCACGACCCTCCACAGGTATCGTGGAAACCTGTGTTCTTGGAGCGCTCTTCGAATCGCTTTCCACTCGAGGGAGTTGAAGGCGTTCTTTATATCTAAAGAAATCGCCACTGCTACTCCCCCTTCTTTGATCGCATTCTCCGCGAGACATTTTACTTTTTGTATCGCGTCGATTGTCGATCTTCCTTCTCGAAAGCCGTACTGGTTGTCTTCCAGGTCCGGTCCGACGCGCGACAGGTGCTCGGCGAGTCGGTCGTGGACTATTCTTTCGAATAATTTCCCAACCTCGTCGAGCAAGACTATCGGCCTGTAGGCGGACGGAGAGTCTTCTGGTTTTCCCGGCTTTTTGAGAAGGACCAATCTGCCGGTTTTCCATCTTGAGGGCAGTATCCCGGTCTTCAAACAAGTCGAGAATAATTTTCTCAATCTTGAGCCGAGGATGCTGCAAGCCATTGACCACGCACGTCCTGGGATTCCATCCGGTCCGGGCGCGGTGTTCTTCTTCATCATTCTTTTGATGGCGCGAGCCATTTCTTCCTTGGAAACTTCATATTCCCGTGACCAGGTGTTCGGGTCATTAATTCTTGAGATACTTGATGTAATCGTTGAATTATTGTTGATCGTCGCCGACGTTGGATCTTCTGACGGGAAGAGCGTGTCGACGACTCCTTCCAGGAACGAAGTCTCCATTGTTTCCGTCAACGGGGGCGTCCATGGTCGTAATTTATTCATTACGATTTTATACGGATGCCCCCACGGGTTCTCGCGCAAAGTTTCGAGCAGCCCGTCCCAGGCTCGTGCTTTCGACTTCTTTATCGCAGCTTGTCCTCGTAAACCAATCTGCTTCGCTCTCGACTACGGCCTCTTCGGTCGGTTCGTCCGGCCAGGTAGCCACGAGGGTTGCTGCCATAAATAGGTCATCGTCTGATAAGGTCTCAGCCGTATCTACTATCCACTTCGTAACTCTACGAGCTGCGGCGCTGTTCGCGAACGAGAGGTCGACCTTACTCTCGCCCTGTTGACGCACGCACGTACTGGAGTCTCCATGATTTAATAACTTTAAATTAATGGAAGCTGCCCAGTCCATCGTAGAGTGGCCGCGTTGATTCGTTCTTGAGGAATTCCAGAGCGTTGAATGCACGTTCAAATCTCCCAAGACGAACGTTGGTAGGTGGGCGTGGCGTCTTACCACCCCTCCCACTTCATCCAAAAGCTGGTCGAAATCTTGCAACGACCAGCTCGGCGGCGCCTACAATTCGATTACGACGCAATCGGACCACGAAACGGCGGTAAATCCTCGCCCTTGCGCGATGAGCGTGATCGGCCGGATGCGTGTCGGCGTCGCCTGGATGATCGCGACCTTTCCTTCCGTATCGCTTATCCACGACGGCTTGTCGTGGATAAAATACGGCTCGGATGCCACCACTAACTCGACCACATCGCTTTGTAGGCTCTCGATCATTAAATCTTGAGCTCTTGCGGCGTGATTCAAGTTAATTTGGAGCATTTGTGTAGTTTCCTTTTAGTTTCCGCGGGTTTGTTCGTCGCAGATTTCTTCACTTTCTTCTTCGTCGTGGATTTATTTTTCTCGACGACGGGTCTTGCAGGGAGAACTCTCAATTTCCCCGTCTTCTTAGCGGACGGTGCCGGTTGGCACGCCATTCCTCCAAGTTTGTGGTCGGCCTGGCATCCCGCGGCCTTGCATACAGGGCAGTTGACGGTCTTCACCTTGCACTCCGCAGAGCGGTGTCCCGTTTCTCCGCACCTGTAACAGGCCTCGCGCCTGTCTTCGGCTTTCGTACATTTAGCAAGTACGTGCGGGTTCCAGAACCTGGGTGTCCAGGAAGTACCCATCCCCACCTCCTCATGGTGGAACCTGGGCGCCGGGCTTGCTCGGTGGCTAACGGGGCTCTGGGGCTATCGAATTATACCCGGACTCGGAGGTTTGGTGCATTATCGACTGCCCAAAATAGTCCGAATCCATTCGTACAGTAAAATTGAATAGACTGAGCAGGCAGTCTGGTGCATCTATAAATTTGGCCAAACTGATGCACAATAATTCAAAAAGGGTCAGAGTGAGCGTGTTCGCGTACACGTAGCGAGTTCGCTTCCCTGAGGTTCCCCGTGGGTACTCCGGCGGTTAGGATTCGTCCTCTCCGACGGAGTAGCTGAAGGACTCGCCCGCTGGGAAAGGCGCCGCGGCACATCTGGATTTTTCCATCGCCCCTTTCAGTGACATGGCGTAACTGGTTGGTAGAGGGCTGTTCTACTGTGCTTGTACCCGTATGGGTGAGGTGGCAAATCGGACCCCGTCCTGGGGCGAGATTAACAATTGGTTAGCAAGTACGTACCCTACCTCCCAGCATTTAAAACAAATTAATTGGCGTTTTTCCAACGCCTCCACTTTCACCGACGTCCAGCCAATCTTGAGCTTTCCGTCGGTTATTTTCTTTGCCGCGGCAATGGGACATTCCATTATAAGGTGTCCCAGACCTGTGTAGTCGATTTTCTTCCGCCCGGCGCGGATGTCTTCTTTTCGGCAGCCTCCTCCTGCGGCAATCGCCTCCACGACTTCGTTTGTCGTCAGCGAGTCTTCGATGCGATACACTCGCATGCCGACTCGCTTCAGCGGTAGTGTGATTTTCACCTCCTCGGGGGTGAAAATCCAGCGTAATTTGGCGGGCAGCGCGTCCGCTTTTCCGTCTCGGCACTTTCCCGTCACTTCCAGAATGAGGGCTCCTGTGAGGGCTTTCCTCGCCCTTACTTCGTCGATTCCGATGTCCTTCAGGCTAATCAGCCTTTTGGCCGTCGCCATAACGTCCGCGTATGTGCCGGCGCTCCCTTGCGGAAGGGCAAGCGTCACGGTGGCCGTCGAAGGATTCTTCGGCATTTTTACTTCCTTCTTTTGATGTTTGTCTTCCTGTGCCTTTTGCGTGTTTTTGCCGCCTTGTACAGGCGCCTCCACTTTCTTCGGCGCGTCTTTCTTCGTATTATCGGCCTTTTTGGCCTTTCTGCCGAGGACTTGAGTCCACGGTGTTTCTTTAGCGGTGTTATCCGCAACATTGATACTATTTGCGGATTTTCCAGCGCTTTGGGCCGCCTCCCTGGCGACCTGGTCTTTTTGAATCTTCTCCATCCTCTTCTGGATGGAGGAAGTTTCTTGGCGCGCGGTTTGTTTTCTTGCCGCCGCCTCGTCGCTCTTGTTTGCTGGCGGGAGCGTTTTCTTCGATTTTTCCGCCGTTTTTCCAGCTTTCTTCTCCCGTGCGGCTCCTTGAGATGCGGAGCTTTCCCCGCAGGAGATGTCCGTCGACTCCGTTGGCGGGAGAGTCGTCTCTTTGGGCGCGAATCGGGCTTCCGCTCGCGCCCAGAAATCGTTCAGCCGGTCGCTCACCAGCTCACCGATTTTCTCCATAAGGACGCTCAAGTCTGCGTCCTTTCGCGGTGACTTCCTTGCTGCGATCGGCGAGGAGGATCTTCTCGACAATGGTTCTTCCAACGCGGCGGGGCGCTCTCTCAGCCGCGTATTCTCCTCCTCTATTTCCTGGAGACGAATCCGATATACATTCGACTCCGTGTCATCGCTTCGTAATGGGCGCTTTGCACGCTGCACCACTTCAGTCGTCGCTCCGCATAGTATACGCGCGGCGATCCGCATTTGCCGCTTGATCGTCCCGTTCAATTGGGACGATTTCGCGGCCGCCGTCTCCACCTGGTTTGCGGCTTTTAACGCGCCAGCCGCTAAATCCGGGGTGGGCATTCTTCTCGCCTCTTCATCGTATTCCTCCTGCGGAGGAATAGGGTTTGTCGATCTTCCAGAGGGCGGCGGGACGCAACCGCCATAGAGAAGCTCTCTCTCCAGAGCTATCTCTGCCTCTTTCTCAATTTCAAGCCTAACGGCTCTTTTGGCCTCGGCTAGGCCGATGTACTCCCCCGTTGTGGGGGGTCGCCCCCTCTTCGCCGATGATCGGGATGACGTTCCTGATGAGACTGTCAGGATGGACATCACCGACGTATCGGTCTCCTCTCCCGAATCCTGGGAGATGCGTCGCTTCTTCTTTGTACGTCGTGGGAGAGGTGTCCTCTCCTGCTTCATCTCCTGGTAGTCCCGGGGGTGGATCCATCCATCTGCATCTATAACAGAGCCACTGGGGCCTGTCCTCTCCCCCTCACTCGCCGCGGTCGCGTAACTGAGCGAGGCCATGCTTGGCGCGCCAAGCAAGGCGTCGCGCGTTTTGAATTACGCGAGAACGGTCGCGCACACGGATATTTCTCCCGAGAGAAAATCAATCCGCGCACTATCGATCGCTCCCGTGTGGAAAAACCGCACTTTCCACCGGATAGTTCGCACTTAGTGTATTATCGCTCGCGCACACACAAGCACGTATCGTCTTTGTTTAGCGCACGGCCGGCCGTATAAATCCGAGTCTCTCTCACTCTCGGACCGACCGGCTCACTCTCTCTCTCTCTCTCTCTCTCTCTCCCTCTCTCTCACACACACACACACGCTGCACTCGGTCAGAATTTCTAGAAAGTTCTAGAACTTACCGTTGCCGCGTGGTTCCCTCCGCTGAACTCGGGGTGGCGCCACCTCCGTCCGCGTTCAACGAGCGTTTTCTTCCTTTTTTGTTGTTTCTTCCCCGCGTGAGGTTGAAACAACGTTTAAATGAACACTATTAAATGTTCATCGGCACTGTGTGTGCTAAAATTCGCTCGAAAGGGGCGAAGGAAGCCTCTCTAAATGGTCCACCCCGCACGGGCGTCGTCGACGCCTCGGGCCAGGCTTGGCCCGGTGTGACTGAGTGCCCCGGGTGCGTCAAGCCCGATACCACGACCTGACAAATGCCGAGTCGTGGCCCCTGAGGCATAACGGCCACCATCATGGCCCGCAGGCGCGGCGAAGGGTTCTTAGAAGTGACTTACACCCGAAGGTGGAAGCCCCCCCCCCCTCTCCTGTAAGGAGGAACGGGGCAAACGTCTACGACGCCGACCCCGTAGGCGACGTCGAGCCCGCAGGGATTGCTTCCTAACCCGCTCGGCAGCCTCCTTCGCGACCATGACCTCCTCGCAAAAGGAGATCATGGCCTGCCAGACGCTCCCGCGACCAAGCATCCCCGAAAGGATACTCCGCAACGAGAGGTCCGGACACACCTTCGCCGCTAACACCCGACGCGGCACCTCCCAGGCTGGACACTCCTGGAAAGTGTGCCGCGCCGAGTCCTCCGCGGCGCCACAATGGTGGCACCGCGCGGTTGCCTCGCGTCCGATTCGGCACAGGTACTGACCGAAACAACCATGTCCGGTCAGCACCTGTGTGGCTCGGAATGTGAGCCGTCCGCTGCCACGATCCACCCATCTATCCAGGATGGGCAGGACCGCCCCGACGGTCCAATGGTCGCTGTGACGGGACAAGACCTCCCGCCATTTGAACATTGTGGACCGCCGGGCCTGGAGCCTTAGCTCGTCCCGACATATTGTCTCCCCTGGCGGGGTAGAGTCCTGACGCCTGTAAACGTAGGCGTCTTCGAGCGCCAGGTACTCCAGAGGTGGTAAATCCGCCAGGGTGGTGGCCGCCTCGTAGGACACTGTAGAAGTGTGATGTTTCTCCGACTCGCTGACAAAGCGTCAGCCCAAACAGGGGTACCGTACAGTGCCACGCTCTTAATAACCCCACAATAGAGGCGGCGCACCCGCTCGTCCGGACCGCAAAGGTTGGGCATAATGCGACTCAAATGAGTCGTAAGTTTGCCCAACCTGGCGGTCAAGCAGACGAAATGCGGGACGAAACTCCAGGAGGCGTCCAGGTAGACACCAAGATATTTAATATATTGGGCCACCTGGACGTCGGACGACCCGATTACGAGGACGGAAACAGACGATTTCCGTCTTCTGAGGGGACAACTCCAACCCCATGCTCCGAATCCGCAAGGCGATGGCCGCAACGGCGACCTCCGCTCGACGGATGGTCCTCCCCAAGTCCCTGCCGGTGGCTAGGACCATGGACCCGATACGGCTCCGCAGCGACGACCAACTCAACCATGCCACCGCAGAGACCTTGAACCATTAGGTCCTGTGCTGCGATGGCATGGCTGAAATTGGTCTGGATGATGTGACCGTGAGGAGGCGTGAACGTTAGGCCGTGTCCATGGTCTCCCCCCGGCCAACATCATCCGTGTGAGAGGGTTCATCAGCCCGCTCAAACTTATCCCCAGTCTCCATAAATGCAGATACTCCCACGTTGGAGGATGATGCGGCCGCACCAACACCTGCTGGATTCTCCCACGTTGGGGGGTGATGCGGTCGCACCACCCCCGCCGGAACAACCCGCGATGGAGGGTGATGCTGATGCACCACCCCCGCCGGAACATCCCGCGATGGAGGGTGATGCTGATTCATCACCCCCGCTGGAACATCCCGCGATGGAGGGTGATGCGGTTGCACCACCCCCGCTGGAACGTCCCACGTTGGAGGGTGGTGCAGCTTCACCACCCCCTCAATGGACACTGAGAACCTTGCTCTTCCTTTCTCCAGGCTTTACTACCTCCTGCGCAGCCGACGACGGCTGCGCACCCTTGCCGCTTCGGCGGGACTTAGGCGGGGAGCACGACTTGCCCCCCGTTCTGTGGTCCGCGGGCCGCCCTGCCACTTTATAGATGAGGCAGACAGGGGCGGCCGCGGTGCAAAGGCCCGCCTGGTGGCCGGTCTCACCACACCTGTAACACAGGTGAGACCGAACCACCTTCGCACTGCACCGCTGCTGGACATGACCCAGCTCCCAGCAGCGGTAGCACTGCTCCGGGCGGAGTTCTAAAACCATAACGCGGCATTAGCTCAACCCACCCGAATGCGGCCGGCAGCGACCACTTTCTTGGCCGCTGCCAGGGGGCACTGCACCCAAAGGGTGCCGAGCCCTCTAGGTGAAGACCGGATTATTCCAGTCTTCAGGTCTTCCACTCGGCACCCTCCGGTGCCGGCAATTGCCTCGGCCACCTCAACAGGGGTGACCGACTCGTCCAGGCCGAGCACGCGGTGATCCGCCGCTAACTCGGCCTGGACACCGTAACGCCGCCGCCGGCAAACGCCTGCATCAGCCTATCAGCTGACCCCCATCACCAGCATCACCTGCTAGGACCTGCAATAGACAGTTTCCACAGGTCTACGTATCGAAGCAATAGAGTTCTAATGCTTCTTCAAACGCGATATCGCATCTCATTTCTGTTTCATGATAAGATATAATATTCATTGCGAAGTGCTATGTATACATCGTCCACACTTCAAATGAATGTAAATGCGACACTTCCTTGCTAGGAAATAGCGTTTGTAGATGTCTACGTATCGTAGCAACAGAGTTCTAATGCTTCCTAAAACGCGACATCGCATCTCACTTCTATGTTTCATGATAAGAGATAATATTCATTGCGAAGTGTCATGTATATCTCGTATTCACTTCAAAAGAATGTAAATGCGACACTTCCTTGCTAGGAAATAGCGTCTCCAGATGTCTACGTATCGAAGCAATAGAGTTCTAATGCTTCTTAATACGCGATATCGCATCACATTTCGATGTTTCGTGATAAGATATAATATTCATTGTGCAGTGTCATGTATACCTCGTATTCACTTCGAAAGAATGTAAATGCGACACTTCCTTGGCTAGAAGATAGCGTTTGCAGATGTCTACGTATCGTAGCAATAGGCTTCTAATGCTCCTTAATACGCGATATCGCATCTCACTTTTATGTTTCATGATAAGATATAATATTCATTGCGAAGTGTCATGTATACCTCGTATTCATTTCAAAAGAATGTAAATGCGACACGTCCTTGCTAAGAAATAGCGTTTGCAAATGTCTACGTATCCTAGCAATAGGGTTCTAATGCTTTTCAAAACGCGATATGGCATCTCATTCCTATGTTTCATGATAAGATATAATACTCATTGCGAAATGTGACTTATACCTCGCATTCACTTCAAAAGAAAGTAAATGCGACACTTCCTTGCTAGGAAGTATCGTATGCAGATGTCTACGTATCGAAGCAATAGAGTTCTAATGCTTCTTAATACGCGATATCGCATCACATATCTATGTCTCATGATAAGATATAATATTCATCGGGGAGTGTTACGATAACCTCGTATTCACTTCAAAATAATGTAAATGCGACACTTCCTTGCTAGGAAATAGCGTATGCAGATGTCTACGTATCGTAGCAATAGAGTTCTAGTGCTTCTTAAATAGCGATATCGCATCACATTTCGATGTTACGTGATAAGATATAATATTCATTGTGCAGTGTTATGTATACCTCGTATTCACTTCAAAAGAATGTAAATGCGACACTTCCTTGCTAGGAAATAGCGTTTACAGATGTCTACGTATCGAAGCAATAGAGTTCTAATGCTTCTTAATACGCGATATCGCATCACATTTCGATGTTTCGTGATAAGATATAATATTCATTGTGCAGTGTCATGTATACCTCGTGTTCACTTCGAAAGAATGTAAATGCGACACTTCCTTGGCTAGGAGATAGCGTTTGCAGATGTCTACGTATCGTAGCAATAGGCTTCTAATGCTCCTTAATACGCGATATCGGATCTCACTTTTATGTTTCATGATAAGATATAATATTCATTGCGAAGTGTCATGTATACCTCGTATTCATTTCAAAAGAATGTAAATGCGACACGTCCTTGCTAAGAAATAGCGTTTGCAAATGTCTACGTATCCTAGCAATAGGGTTCTAATGCTTTTCAAAACGCGATATGGCATCTCATTCCTATGTTTCATGATAAGATATAATATTCATTGCGAAATGTGACTTATACCTCGCATTCACTTCAAAAGAAAGTAAATGCGACACTTCCTTGCTAGGAAGTATCGTATGCAGATGTCTACGTATCGAAGCAATAGAGTTCTAATGCTTCTTAATACACGATATCGCATCACATATCTATGTCTCATGATAAGATATAATATTCATCGGGGAGTGTTACGTATACCTCGTATTCACTTCAAAATAATGTAAATGCGACACTTCCTTGCTAGGAAATAGCATATGCAGATGTCTACGTATCGTAGCAATAGAGTTCTAGTGCTTCTTAAATAGCGATATCGCATCACATTTCGATGTTACGTGATAAGATATAATATTCATTGTGCAGTGTTATGTATACCTCGTATTCACTTCAAAAGAATGTAAATGCGACACTTCCTTGCTAGGAAATAGCGTTTACAGATGTCTACGTATCCTAGCAACAGAGTTCTAGTGCTTCTTAAAATGCGATATCGTATCTCATTTCTATGTTTCATGATAAGATATAATATTCATTGCGAAATGTCACTTAGACCTCGCATTCACTTCAAAAGAAAGTAAATGCGACACTTCCTTGCTAGGAACTATCGTATGCAGATGTCTACGTACCGAAGCAATAGAGTTCTAATGCTTCTTAATACGCGATATCGCATCACATTTCGATGTTTTGTGATAAGATATAATATTCATTGTGCAGTGTTATGTATACCTCGTATTCACTTCAAAAGAATGTAAATGCGACACTTCCTTGCTAGGAAATAGCGTTTACAGATGTCGACGTATCGTAGCAATAGAGATCTAATGCTTTTTAAATCGCGATATCGCATCTGATTTCTATGTTTCATGATAAGATATAATATTCATGGCGAAATGTGAATTATACTTCGCATTCACTTCAAAAGAAAGTAAATGCGACACTTCCTGGCTAGGAAGTAGCGTTCGCAGAAGTCTACGTATCGAAGCAATAGAGTTCTACTGCTTTACAAGACGCGATATCGCATCTCATTTCTATGTTTCATGATAAGATATAATATTCATTGCGAAGTGTTATGTATACCTCGTATTCACTTCAAAAGAACGTAAATGCGACTATTCCTTGCAACGAAGTCGCGTTTACAGATGTCTACGTATCGTAGCAATAGAGTCCTAATGCTTCTTAAAACGCAACATCGCATCCCATCTCTATGTTTCATGATAAGATATAATATTCATTGTTGAGTGTTATGTGTACCTCGTATTCACTTCAAAAGAATGTAAATGCGACACTTCCTTGCTAGGAAATACCGTTTGCAGATATCTCCGTATCGAAGAAACAGATTTCTAATGCTTTTTATATCGCGATATAGCATCTCATTTCAATGTTTCATGATAAGATATAATATTCATTGTGGACTGTTATGTATACCTTGTATTCACTTCAATAGAATGTAAATGCGACACTTCCTTTCTAGGAAATGGCGAATGCAAGTACCTACGTATCGAAGCAGTAGGGTTCTAAAGCTTCTTAAAACGCGATACCGCATCTCATTTCTATGTTTCATGATAAGATATAATATTCATTGTGGAGGCTTAGGTATACCTCGTATTCACTTCAAAAGAATGTAAGTGCGACACTTCCTTGCTAGGAAATAGCGTTTCCAGATGTCTACGTATCGTAGCAATAGAGTCCTAATGCTTCTTGAAACGCGATATTGCATCTCATTTCTATGTCTCATGATAAGATATAATATTCATTGCGAAGTGTCATGTATACCTCATATTCACTTCAAATGAATGTAATTGCGACTCTTCCTTGCTTGGAAGTTGCGTATGCAGATGTCTCCGTATGGAAGCAATAGAGATCTAATGCTTTTTAATCCGCGATATCACATCTCATTTCAATGTTTCATGATAGGATATAATATTCATAGTGGAGACATAAGTATACCTCGTTTTCACTTCAAATGCATGTAAATGCTACACTTCCTGGCTAGGAAATAGCGTTTGCGGATGTATAGGTATCGTAGCAATAGAGTTCTAATGCTTCTTAGAACGCGATATCGCAACCCATTCCTATGTTTCATGATTAGATATAATATTCATTGCGAAATGTCACTTGTACCTCGCATTCACTTCAAAAGAAAGTAAATGCGACACTGCCTTGCTAGGAAATAGATTTTGCCTGTGTCTACATATCGTAGCAATAGAGTTCTAATGCTTCTTAAAACGCGATATCGCAACCCATTTCTATGTTGCATGATAAGATATAATATTCATTGCAGAGTGTCATGAATACCCCGTGTTCACTTCAAAAGAATGTAAATCCGACACTTCCCTGCTAGGAAATCTCGTTGGCTGACGTCTACGTATGGAAGGAATAGAGATCTAATGCTTCTTAAATAGCGATATCGCATCCCATTTCTACGTTTCATGATAAGATATAGTATTCATTGTGCAGTGTTATGTAATTATCGTATTCACTTCAAAGGAATGTAAATGCGACACTTCCTTGCTGGGAAATAGCGTACGCAGATGTCTACGTTTCGAAGCAATAGAGTTCTAATGCTCCTTAAATCGCGATATCGCAACACATTTTGATGTTTCGTGATAAGATATAATATTCATTGGGGAGTGTTATGTATACCTCAAATTCACTACAAGAGAATGTAAATGGGACACTTCCTTGCTAGGAAATAGATTTTGCATATGTCTACTTATCGTAGCAATAGAGTTCTAATGCTTCTTAAAACGCGATATCGCAACCCATTCCTATGTTTCATGGTAAGATATAATATTCATTGCGAAATGTCACTTATACCTCGCATTCACTTCAAAAGAAAGTAAATGCGACCCTGCCTTGCTAGGAAATAGATTTTGCATATGTCTACTTATCGTAGCAATAGAGTTCTAATGCTTCTTAAAACGCGATATCGCAACGCATTTCTATGTTTCATGATAAGATATAATATTCATTGCAGAGTGTCATGAATACCTCGTGTTCACTTCAAAAGAATGTAAATCCGACACTTCCCTGCTAGGAAGTCTCGTTGGCAGATGTCTACGTATCGAAGCAATAGAGATCTAATGCTTCTTAAATAGCGATATCGCATCTCATTTCTGTATTGCATAATAAGATATAATATTCAGTGCAAAGTGTCATGTATACCTCGTATTCAATACAAAAGAATGTAAATGTGACACTTCCTTGTCAGGAAATAGCGTTTGCAGATGTCTCCGTATAGAAGCAATAGAGTTCTAATGCTTCTTAAATAGCGATATCGCATCTCATTTCTGTGTTTCATGATAAGATATAATATTCATTGTGCAGTGTTATGTATACCTCGTATTCACTTCAAAAGAATGTAAATGCGACTCTTGCATGCTAGGAAATAGCGTTTGCAGATGTATGGGTATCGTAGCAATAGAGTTCTAATGCTTCTTGGAACGCGATATCGCATCTCATTTCTATGTTTCTTGATAAGATATAATATTCATTGTGGAGTGTTATATACACCTTGTATTCACTTCAAAAGAATGTAAATGTGGCACTTCCTTGCAAGGAAATAGCGTATGCAGATGTCTACGTATCGTAGCAATAGAGTTCTAATTCTTCTTAAACCGTGATATCGCATCTCATTTCTATGTTTCGTGATAAGATATAATATTCATTGTGGAGTGTTATGTCTACTTCGTTTTCACCTCACAAGAATGTAAATGCAACACTTCCTTGCTAGGATATAGATTTTGCAGATGCCTATGTATCGTAGCAACAGAGTTCTAATGCATTTTAAAACCCGATATCGCATCTCATTTCTATGTCCCATGATAAGGTATAATATTCATTGCGAAGTGTTATGTATTCCTCGTCTACACTTCAAATGAATGTAAATGCGACACTTCCTTGCTATGGAATAGCGTTTGCAGATGTCTCCGTATCGAAGCAATAGAATTCTAATGCTTCTTAAATAGCGATATCGCATCTTATTTCTATGTTTCATGATAAGATATAATAGTCATTACGATGTGTCATGTATACCTCGTATTCTGTTCAAAAGAATGTAAATGCGACACTTCGTTGCTAGGGAGTAGCGTTTGCAGATGTCTACGTTTCGCAGTAATATTGTTCCAATGCTTCTTAAAACGCGATGTCTCATCTCATTACTATGTATCATGATAAGATATAATATTCTTTGCGATGTGTCACTTATATCTCGCATATACTTCAAATGAATGTAAATGCGACACTTCCTTCCTAGGAAATAGAGTTTGCAGATGTCTACTTATCGAAGCAATAGAGTTCTAATGCTTCTTAAATCGTCATATCGCATTTCATTTCTATGTTTCCTGAAATGATATAACATTCATTGCGGAATGTAAATGCGACACGTCCTTGCTAGGAAGTAGCGTTTGTAGATGTCTATTTATCGAAGCAATAGTGTTCTAATGCTTCTTAAAATGCGATATCGCATCTCAATACAATGTTTCATGATAAGATATAATATTCACTGCGAAGTGTCATGTATACCTCGATTTCACTTCAATAGAATGTAAATGCGACGCTTCCTTGCTAGCAAGTAGCGTTTGCAGATTTCTACGTATCGAAGCAATTTAGTTCCAATGCTTCTTAAAACGTGATATCGCATATCATTTCTATGTATCATGATAAGATATAATATTCATTGCGAAGTGTTATGTTTTCCTCGTTTGCACTTCAAATGAATGTATATGCGACACTTCCTTGCTAGGTAGTAGCGCTTGCAGCTGTCTGCGTATCGAAGCAGTATAGTTCTGATGCTTCCTAAAATGCGATATCGCATCTCCTTTCTATATTTCATGATAAGATATAATATTCATTGCGAAGTGATATGTATACCTTGTATACACTTCAAATGGATGTAAATGCGACACTTTCTTGCTAGGAAATAGCGTTTGCAGATGTTAACGTATCGAAGCAATAGATTTCTAATGTTTCTTAAAACGAGATTAGGCATCTCATTTCTATGTTTCATGATAAGATATAATAATCAATGCGAAGTGTCATGTATACATCGTGTTCACTTCAAAAATAATGTAATTGCGACACTTCCTTGCTAGGAAATAGCGTTTCCAGATGTCTACGTATCGTAGCAATAGAGTTCTAATGCTTCTTCAATCGCCATAGCGCATCTCATTTCTATGTTTCATGATAAGATATAATGTTCACTACGAAGTGTCATCTATACCTCGTATTCAGTTCAAAAGAATGTAAATGCGACATTTCCTTGCTAGGAAATAGCGTTTGCAGATGTCTACGTGTCGAAGAAATAGAGTTCTAATGCTTCGTACAACGCGATATCGCATCTCATTTCTATGTTTCATGATAAGATATAATATTCATTACGAAGTGTCATGTATACCTCGTATTCACTTCAAAAGTATGTAAATGCGACACTTCCGTGCTTGGAAGTAGGGTTTGTAGATGTCTACGTATCGAAACAATAGAGTTCAAGTGCTTCTTAAAACGCGATATCGCATCTCATTTCTATGTTTCATAATAGGACATAATATTCATTGCGAAGTGTTTTGTATACCTCATCTACACTTCAAATGAATGTAAATGCGACAATTCCTTGCTAGGAAGTAGCGTTTCCAGATGCCTACGTTTCGAAGCAGTAGAGTTCTAGTGCTTCACAAAACGCGATATAGCATCGTTTTTCTATGTCTCATGCTAAGATGTAATATTCAATGCGACGCGTTATGTATATCTCGTCTACACTTCAGAAGAATGTAAAGCCCACACTTCTCTGCTACGGAATAGCGTATCTAGATGTCTATGTTTCGAAGCAATACAGCTCTAATTCTTCATAAAACGCGATATCGCATTTCATTTGTATGTTTCATGATAAGATGTTATATCAATGCAACGCGCTATGCATATCTCGTCTACACTACAAAGGAATGTAAATGCTTCACTACCTTGCTATGGAATAGCGTTTCTAGATATTTAGATATCGTAGCAATAATGTTCTAATTATTCTTAAAACGCGGTATCCCTTCTCATTTATGTATCTCATGCTAAGATGTAATATTCAATGAAACGCGTTATATCTATCTCGTCAACATTTCAAATGAATGTAAAGCCCGCACTTTCTAGCTAAGGAATTGCGTTTCTAGCAGTCTACGTACCGAAACACTGGAGTTCTAATTCTTCATAAAAAGCGATATCGCATATGAATTTTATGTTTCATGATAAGATGTAATTTCAATGTAGCGCGTTATGTATATCTCTTCAACATTTCAAAAGAATATAAAGCCCACACGTTCTTGCTACGGAATAGTGTTTCTAGTTGTCTACATATCGAAGTCCCAAAATAAAAGAGTTCCAATGCTCCATGCAATGCGATGGGTCATCCCAATTCAGCGTTTCGAATTAAGTAAGCTGCAATCTTCTAAGCATAGCATTACGCTTTTCTGCTTCCACACCTGCAAGGAATGTGAATTCTACAGTTCCATGCAAAAGCATGACACTTCAAAGATTCTTCGCGTCAAAGTAGTAGAGGTCTAATGCTCCATGCCATGCGATAGTGCATCTCATTTCAACGTTTCAAATTAAGTAGGTTGGAATGTTCTATGAATAGCATTATGCTCACCTGCTGCCACAAGTCGAAGGAATGAGAATAATACTGTTCCATGCAACGGAATGACGCTTCATAATGTCTGCGTGTCATTGCAATAGGGTTCTAATGCTCCATGCAATGCAAAGGCGCATCTCATTCTAACATCCAAAGTAACTATGCTGTAATCTTCAATGCGTAGCAGTATGCATATCTGCTTCAAAACTGTATAGGTATGTGAATTCTACAGATCGGTGCAACAGGATGGTGATTAAAAGTGTCTACCTCTGAAGGTAATAGAGGTCGAATGCCAATGCAATGTGATGGCGCACCTCATTTCAACTTTTCAAAGTAATTAATCTGAAACTTCATTGCACAGCATTATGCCAATCTGCCTCTAGAATTCAAAGGAATGTAAATTGTACACTCCCATGCAAGGGGTTGGCGCTTCATAGTATCTGCATATCAGAGCAATAACCGTTCCATCTACCGTTCAAGCGACTGTATACTTCACATTTCCTTAAAGTGTAGAAGCAGATAAGCATAATGCGATGCATAGATCGTTACTGCTTACATTCTTCGTAAAGTCGAAAGGGATCATATTGCATGGAGCAATAAAACCCCATTGCGTTGCATTGAAGACACTGCAAGACGCCACCTCATTGCAGGCTACTGTCGAATTCACATTCTGTTGAAGTGCTGTAGCAGGTATGTATAATGCGACGCATAGAGCATTTCAACCTAATTACTTTGAAACGTTCAAATTATATGCGTCATAGCGATGCATAATACATTAGAACGATACTCGTTGAAAACGCAGACACTGAAACACCATCTCGTTGCAAGGAACTGTAGATTTCACTTTCTTTTGAAGTATAGAAGCAGATCGGCATATTGCTGTGCATAGGAGATTGCAGCCTACTAATTTGGAAGCTTTGAAATAAGATGCGTCATCGCATTGCATGAAGCATTAGTACTCTATTGCTTTAACATGCAGACATTATGAATGAAATTGTAGAATTCGCATTCGTTTGGAGTGTAGTAGAAAATATGCATAATGCAATGCATAGAACGTTAGTGCTTACTTATTTTGTAACGTTGAAATGAGATGCGTCACCGCATTGCATGGAGCATTGCAACTCTATTGCTCTGAAACGTAAACACGATGAAAGGCCATTCCGTTGCAGGAATTGTAGCATTTACATTATTCTGAAATGTAGAAGCAGGTAAGCTTAATGCGATGTTTAGAATATTACAACATAATTGCTTTGAAGCGTGAAACTGAGACGCACCATCTTGTTGCACACAATATTTTTTATTACTTACGATGAATTATAGTACCGACATGCTCCATCTTCTTGCAAGAAAACTTCCCAGCCGTTCACATTGACACGTAGACACTCAAATACGACAACCCTTTTCGTGGAAATTTAGACATTCCTTTGAAACTTAGGACTGTGAAGCTGCATCGCGTTGCATGGAAATTTAGAAAGTGCTTACTATGAAACGTAGAAATGAGGAGCGCCATCATGTTGCATAGAACTTTGCATCTTACGTACTTTGAATCGCCTATACTGATAGGGACCATCACTTTACATAGATATATAGAAAACACATAGCTTTAAACGTTGAACTCAGAATTTGAGAACTTACTTTGAAATGTTGATAGCGAGGAGGTCTATCTGATTTCATTGAACTTCAGAACTTTCTTACTATGAAACGCAGGCAGATAAGGGCCATCGCGTTGCTTAAAACTTTAGAAGTTGCTTACTTCTCTCGTACTTTTAGAAGAATTTTTGATAAACCACTTACATTTCACGTTTTCAATATTTTTGTATGTATGCGACGTGTAATCGTTTAAGTTCTTAAATGATGACTTAGTGTTGATTATTATTTAGTAACTCGGTTAAAAACGTGACTGCATAAGATTTAATCAATATGTTTATAAGCCTGTCATTTATGCAGTTATTTGTTCGTCACTTATTGCTCAAACGGCAAAGATTCTGACCATTTCAAATGGTTAACTTTCATCAATTTTCTTAAAAATTAAAACACCGTCCAACTGTTTGTATTAAAGACTGTAATTAAAGTTTTCAAAATATTTTACCTCTTATAGATCCATTCTGTTATTGAAATTGAATGTTTGATTTTTCTAACTCCTGTTTAGAACACCTTTTTATTGGAATGTTCAAGTATTTTTTATGTTAGTAATTATTGAAAATGTTTTGCTTGGTTCTCTAATTTAATATTTAGAGTTTCCTGATGAATATTTTTTATCGTTGTAAACTATATAGTTGCAATTAAAATTCTTTATGAAATAATAATAACAGAGAGGTATGTATTTTATCTTACTATTTATAAAGAAATATTAAGACTTGTTTACAATCTAATGGAATTTAATTACCTTCTTTTATTCAAATTCACAATGATAATCCTCCATAGTTCAACAATTTAGTGAGTTGTCCTCAGGAATCCGCAGCTCAGTACTTATAAAATGGACGACAAACGAACAGCCTAACCAAACGTAATCAAATCGATTTTTCAATACTAATGGTATCATGTTTAACTTATCTTGCAAACTATTCAAATGGCCTTCGAACAGTGTCTATTCACTTCCTTCCACCATTGTTTACAATACGTATGTTTCATTTACTACCAATCCGTAAGTATTATCGCCTTCCTTTACTTTTTCTAACCTTCAATGGCTTCATATTACAGGTCTTTGAACACGTTTTAAAATGCTCTATCGTATTACGGAAGCATAAACATATTAGTTCGTTTTAAAAAATGAAGGTAACCTTCAAATTTCCAACATACTTCCAACTCCCATTTCTACTGTGCAATTTTATATCAGCAAAAATTTATATGAAATTTATAGTTTCAAGGATATTTGAGGTGCTAATTATTTCTGCCCACCCTGCATATTGTTATGGATGTGTCCAACAAGGCAACGATGAACAAAGTTAAATTTAATATTACGATGTTTAATATATTTGTTTTTCTGTAATTTAGCCAAAAAACAGAGTTCACGATGTCGGAAGATGAATGTATTTGCCTTAGAATGATAAGAGCCGACGATATTGAAAGTAGAATATTTCTTTACTCTGCTGACCGAATCAATGGAAACGCTAAGTAATGTGTGTGCCTTTCGAAACAGTCAGATGCAAATTACGATACAACGTTTCGAAGAAATGGTACGTGTCACTCTTTTTTAACACGTTCACGACGGGGCGAAAATCTACGTTTTTTTGAGCGCACATTTCTTGCATCAAGCACTTATTTTTTTTAACGACTAATTTTCTGAAAGCGCGTGACCCACGAGTAGGTCACGCCGCCCCACGGAACAGTCAAGTGTGACCCACCGTTGGGTCACGCCACCTCACGGAACAGTCAAGTGTGATCCACCGGTGGGTCACCCCGGCGTGAACGTGTTAATTTCAGTTTTTTTAATCAAAGGAAATTTGATTGAAATATCCGCAAAATTTAAGGACAAAAAAGTTATTATAAACTTATGCAACATATATGATGGTGATAAAGGATAAGTATGTGGAACTGAGAATAGAAGAAGAGAATAGAATTGGACCGAAATGGATATAAAACAGGAATTTATATCTATACGTTCTATTCTATGCAAAAGCAAATATTTCAAAGAAAAAAAATGTATTACTTACAAATTACTTATGTTCGTAGGGATCTCACTAATTCAGACTTCTCGTCTTGCAGAACTAATCATTTATTTAACATGGAAAGGGGTCGAGGAATAGTAAAAGGTTTCCATATTTCATAGCCTTATTCGATACGTCAATTGGATCACGTAAAATATCGGACACTAATTCCATCTACGTCTTTAGAACTTAAATATATAATTGCAACAACATATTTAATACCGTCTTAATAGCATGTTTCTAATTATTTACATCTATGCCTAATAAATATATGTTAATCAAACAAGCTGCTTTACCAAAGAGTAAAAGAATCTGAGGATTACAAATTTGAGCATTACATAACAAAAGTGCAATCCATATATAATGTTACATGTAGCAAAATATGAAGACCAAAAAGATCATACATAAGTTGAATCCACAATGCGGACATAGAGATACGTAAAAGGCAAAAAATCCAAACAATAATTAGCAAAGTTCAAAAAGGGAGGAATGAAAATTTATCTCCTTGACGATAATAAGAAACAGGTCTGCCTCATGCACTACAATCTCTCAAACATCCAGCGATTGGCACGTCAATGACAACAGATGGAACAAATTCCGCGGTAGAACTGTGCTAATACACTGCACCTACTCAGTCTCGTAACGGCATACCCTTAGTACTGGGGCGACACTCGTAACACGGCACTATTAATGCACCGCGATATAGCACACGGGCTACATGGCCATGGCAATTACACTATTAGCTCACCATAGCTACACGCGTGGTAGTGGCGTAGACTGACATTTACGAATGGGGATGCTGTTTCTATAAAAATTATAAACGAATATGAAAAATGACCAAACTAAGCAAGTTATTTATTTTGATTCCAAAATAGATACACCGGCACGAAACAAAGATACAAGAACTCGATTTTATTATTTTCTATAAACTAGCTCGATACGGCGATTTTTCCCATAAAGTCTTTAATTACTTTATCATAAAAATATATAAATTTATTTTATATATATATTTTTTAATTCATCGTTACAAATTCATGCAGTTGAGGGTTATATTCAATACGATGACAGCATGTTGTTTAAGAAATTACACAAGGCGAAGTTAGGGACGCAACAGCATGAATTTTTATTGTATAAGTAATACTAGCTGTACCAGTTCATACGTTGCTGTCTCTGAACGAAAAGGCAGTTTTAATACCTCAAATATAATTTATTAATGATCAAATGTATACAATACATCAAAATGAAAATTAACAATAAAATTACCCCTACATATATGTCATTTGAATATAACACATGTACAAAACATAGATATACATAGTTGATGGTAGAATAAACATGCTTCTTCACTTGTGATATTAAACAATATTGCAAACGAATTTCAATTGAACAATAATATAAGTAATTATTAAATATCATCATGAAATGAATGATATTTGATGATTGATGGTGAACTTTATCTTAGTAGTGCTTGTAAATATACAACATTATTTGTTTTCCTATCTGGTGCAAGAATAAATAAATTTGAAGGTTTTCCAACTCGAGAACACCCAACGTACAGCTGTCCATATGAGAAGCATGGATTTACCAAATTTAATCCACATACTTGCAATGATTGTTCCTGTGCTTTGTTAATGGTCATTGCAAAGGCTAGTCGTACCGGAAACTGTAGACGTTTGAATTCAAATGAAGTATTCGTTGGTATTATTGGATTGCGTGGTAGTAGCACATGTTCCCCTTGATGTTTTCCCTTTAAAATGGTTGCCTCAATTATGTTATTTATTAATTTTTTTACTGATAGCCTAGTCCCATTGCATACTTGCGATGGATTTATATTTCGTAGAAGGATGATTGGGGGACCAATTTCCAAAGATAAAATATGTGGTGGCATTCCTTGTAGATCCAATGAATTAAAAAATTCTGTTGGATAATTAACTGATTCATCGTGATTGACAACAGTATCTATGCATTTATATGTTGTTTCTTCATCAGGTATTTTAATTTGAATTGTGCAGTTTATTAAATTCACATCAATGTTTTTAGCTGCCAATATAGCACGCTCACTAACCCGTTGGTTATTTTTATAATTCTGCGATAAATTTGAAAAAGCTTTGGCAATCAATTCATCAGTGGATTTTACAATGTGACAAAAGTTTTCTGGTAATGTAATACAGTGTGTGGATTGATCTATTTCCATTTTACCATTCCCAATATCTAATAATTGTTTTGTAAATGGTTCAGAAGATTCATCTTGTTGTAATTGAACACGCATATTGGTCTTTAAAGATATTTTCTCCACATACCGCCATAAAACTGATGATTTGAGACATGCATTCAATTCATCTGCAGGTACTGAACGTGGTATAACTGGTAAAGTTTGTCGAAAATCATTAGCTAGCAAAATGAATGCACCACCAAAGAGCTGCTTATTTCCTCTCAAATCTTTTAATGTGCGTTTCAATGATTTCTTGTGTGCCATGGTGCTTTCATCCCATATTATTAAGCTGACGTGATCTTAGTACTTTTCCCATCCCAGAATATTTGCTAATATTACATGTTGGAGTTTCAGTTATCTGCATATTTAATGGCATTTTCAATGCTGAATGTGCTGTTCGATCACCGTCCAAAAGAGTTGCTGCAATAACAAATGATGCAATAGCAAGTGCAATATTATTTTATGATCTTATTCTTGCCAGAATAATTAAAATAAGAAAAGTTTTGCCAGTGCCATCAGGTGCATCTAAGAAATATAAACCACAACTTTTGTTATATATTGCATTTATAATTGTATCATATGCTGTTCGTTGTTCTAATACCAATTTCGGCAGATTAATTCAAACAAATGTTTGTAATTCATTAACATTGAAGTGCGTTTCTCGTTGTACATCACGATCGAAAATGTCATTACCAGATCTATTTAGAGTAATCATTCCCAATTCTGTCAGTGACTAGTTGACTATTGTCAAACATACATCCTCAATTAAAATCAATACCTCATTGTATATATTTGATGTACATTGAATGTTGGGATTAGCATTTAATCTACGCATGCGATGTAAAATGTCTTCGCTCATATAGTCTTTATATTTTTTCCAAAGATCCTTTGGATTAGCAGGAAAACATGTAGTTAGTATGATGTGTACGTATCTGCTGTGGTTGAGCTGTATTAGAAGCATTAGCGAGTGAAATATCCCAATGAGCATCGTTTTCCAAGAGATTTCATTTCTGGCAAGCCTCACGACATGTAGCACATACATGGCCATTGACCGTTTTTAATTCTTAGAAAGATATTGATCCACAAACATTGATTAATAATAATCATAGGTAAAATCATTCTGCGTTATTTGGATGTACAGTGTGCAGACGACCCAATGCATTTGTGGAATATAAATTAGGTGTCCTTGTACTGTTTTACCCTTTTTACGACGCTGAAATTTTCTTGTTGATGTATTCCACGTAAAATAAGTTGGTACTTCAGAGTACAGTAGTGTCCTTGCAACGGTATCATTTCTACATAATGTGAAAAATTCAGTTAATGTTGTTGGCGGTGGTGACATTGCTCTTGCACGTACATTTTCTGATGTAAAATATACACGCTGTCCATTTTCAAAATGTACTGCTAAATGAGCAACCGTTGGATATCGCTCATGAATGGAAAATGATAAAATACGCCATGCAACCTCATTACTACATGTTTAGCGTCCCAGTTGATATTGGGTGATTTCATCGTTAGATACAGTTATATTTTCCACTCCAAACACTGCCATATCGCTTCCTTTGTTCACATACTTGCAAATATATTTTATAGCTTTCACTGAATTGCAGTACTCAACATTTATGTGTGCGTTATACGTTTTTAGTAGTAATGGAGAATATGGTACTACCCAATGATTATCAACATCAATAGTATTGTTGGGTACTTTTAGTTTAATGGATTTTCCACCATCTTCGGTAGATCGTCGTCGATAGAGTAGATATCCATCAACCCCTGTAATACTTTCAACAAGTAAGTCTCTAGAATACCGCTTTGTGCACTTTCCATCTGATATGCATGGTGAATTATTATTTAGTGAGCGACATGGACCATGAATCATATTTTTTGAGACAATATCATGCAAATCTTTATCAATTTCAATGTCTGGTATTTCTGCAGAGATGATTTCATCAATTCTGTTTGGTGTTATCTTTCCCATCATCCATATTAAAATATGCGCATGTGGTAAACTACTTTTTTTGCCATTCAATGGAATACATCCAACAGCGCGTCTCTCCAAATACATAGTGTTTGACAATAAAATCTATTAAAGATTTTAATTTTTGTTTAAATACACGCGCAGAAATATCATGACGATCTGATGGTGATTGTCCAATTAATAAAAGCTCCTTTGTTTCATCCCATGCTCGGTTGCATGTAAATGTAATGAAAAAATTTGGACGACCATATGCACGAATATACGTCATTGCATCTTGTGCATATTCATGCATATGTCTTGGGCTGCCTGTAAATGTGGATGGTAAAATGACCATTTTTCCCAATTCACTAAGATACATACATGTCAACAATGTATTGATGAAATAATTGTCTATATTTCAATATATGATTATCAGCATTCTCACGAATCATCGTTTGATATGCATAATAATTCATAGCACTGACCTTTTTGTGAATGTCCACATTAGTTGTAGGGTTTCTCATATTAATATTAAAATGATATCCATCCTCTCCTTGCAAAAATAGAATGGGATATTGTAATGCATCATATTAACGATGCGTTTCTGATACTTGACGCTGGACGTCACCATTTCTACGACGAAGAATTATATCGCGAGAATTAAATTCTTCATCAACTATGACAATTGACACTTCATCGATCGTTGGTGCGATGAATTGTCTTCGATGTTGACCAATAGGTGTTTTATCCGCCTTTATTATCACTTTGTAATCGTCAGATGGCAGTTGTTCAATGGCAGTTTTAAATAATTTAATTAATTCATTACTACTCATATTCAGTTGAAACCGTCTGTTCATTTGTTCGTCAGTATTTCCCATAAAATATATCTGAAGATATTTGTGATCAGCATTTGGCAAGGGTAGTAGTGATCTAGCATGGTGATAAATTTGCCTTTGTACTTTAAATGTTGGCATATATTTTGCGCTAACGATATTCGTTGCTCCGAACGATGTCATTTGGAAGCATGAATTGTACTTGGGTATATTTTTCAAATAATTTTTGATTTACTTGTTTCACCTGATACTAAAGTTAATAATGGATCAGGTGGTGAACGCAAGTCTGCTGACTTTACTTTTCCACCTGTACAACACATACCTGGAGCTTCATTTTTAAATTTTTGAGCACCGTAATACGTACTCTTTTTATCCATTTTTCCAATAATTACACTTTGATGAAGACCGTAATTGTAAAGGGGATTGTAATTGAAACCACATGAAATCAAATCAGTATATATCGTGCGTCTTGTCTATGTTCTGCGAATTCGATTCCTTTGCTGCCTTGCTTGCCTCTGTTCGCTCGTTTCTAATGATCGAGCAAGAGCAGTGTGAACTCGATCTCTTTCTTACCTTGCTTGCCTCTGTTCCCTCGTTTCCAATGATCGAGCAAGAGCAGTGTGAACTTGACCTCTTTCTTGCCTTGCTTGTCTCTGTTCATTCGTTTCCAATGATCGAGCAAGAGCAGTGTGAACTCGACCTCTTTCTTGCCTTGCTTGCCTCTGTTCATTCGTTTCCAATGATCGAGCAAGAGCAGTGTGAACTCGATCTTTTCTTGTCTAGCTTGTCTCTGCTCACTTGTTTCTGAAGCTCGTTCTTCTCTTCTCCTTTTTGCTTGATTTGTAGATCGACCAGTGGCATTTCGCTTTGGTGGCATAACTGTGGGGTTAAATAAAACTTATTTCCAATTATTTTCTTCAGCTGGAAATCAATAATATTTTTATTTATTTACGTATTAATAATTTATTCTCGTATTAATAATTGCAAAAGTTTTTTGACTGCATTTTTGTATTTATTAGATTTTGCTGGCGAAAAATCGAACGTCAAACTCATTAATGTTGTTTTTTGTAATTTAAATTAATTTGTTGAAATCTTAAAGGAAACAATAATTGAAAAAATATAAATAAAACGATTCAATATTTTACTTACCTCGTGATTTATATTTTTATTGTTATTACAACTGTTATCATGGGTATGTTATTTTTTACAGTTTAATTTGTTTTAAAAAAGTAAATTCTATGAGTAAATTTCATGAGTAGAAATTTAATTTTTTAATTTATTCATGGTTGCACTTTTAACAAATATTACTAATTAAATGTTATTTTGATATTTTTGGGATATTTGTTCGGAAGCACCTAGAACCCCAACTCTGATTTTAAAAAATTGTCAAAAACCTTCCCGGAGATATACCTAATAATTTCCCAAATTTTCACGGCGTTTGGATGTATGGTTTTTGAATCTATCAAGTACAGACAGACAGACAGACACACATTCATTTTTATATACATAATAGATAAAATGAAGAACTATTGATACGCAATGTTCGTTGTAAAATATAATCAAGCAGTTAGTATATCAAATGACAGCACATAATAAATCACTGAAAGTATAATGATATGAATAGTAAGAAAAGCATATTTGTTTGTTAGATGTTTATAAATTCAAATTTAAAGGTCCAAGTCACATTTAACAAATTATTGTTTAACAAGGTGATTTAATGTTGTTTCAAATAGGCGTGGAGAACTAGCTGGTTCTTCTGTCAATGTAATTTCATTTTTGCATGATACAGTAAAAACACATTTGCAATCTAAGCAAGGTTTCATTAGATTTGGTAGATTCTCCAAATTTTAGAAAGGGACGATGCCAGTAGTAGTTGGTTTAGCGACAGGTAATAAACATATATAACAAGCACAGCAACGTAAACGGATTTAAAATGTTCGAGTTAATATAAACTAAACTATTATACTTTAATAATCCATGTAGCGTTTCTGTTCTTTGTAACTTACAAAGAGTCTTAAGAACGTAATACAATGTAAAAAAGTTTGGAAAAAAAGAAAGCAGGCCTTAATCTCAGATAAAGGAACCTTCGATCTTGGTAATTTTCAAAACCAGAACAATTAAAAAAAATCTGGAGTCATCCCCTTGATATTCTACAGAAAATCTTATGCTATTTTATTCGATTTACTAGAATCGAAACAATGACACCTATTAGGTGGTATTTCTACAACTGCTACCATAGCCACACACACGCACACACGAAATCCATCCAGATTAAAGATACTGTGTATGTATTGGAGGATGCGTGCAATAAGAAAGGATTATTACATGGATAAATTGTAGAATTCCATTTGTAATTGATAATTAGATTATAATCATTTATATCCTTTTATCAGAAATTTAAATAGGACTTTGCAATCTCATTTCATTTTGGCAGTTATACTTATATATAAGCATCCATCCAAGCATAAAGCCTTAAAATATTTGTTATAAATGTATGAGTAAAGTTCAATCGACATAAATAAATATTGACAAACGTGATTTATTTAATTTATATCATTTAGCGTTACAAAGTATATTATAAAACATAAAAATATATTTTACTTTTGTCTTTTTAATACTTTAAATATTTTATATTATCGTATTAAACTTTTACAAAAAATAACAAAATTTTTATAACTAGGAACAATTTTTCCTTAATTAGTTAATATGTTGGTTCTTTTTAAGAAGACGGTATTTAATTTTTCAAAGTAAGTTTTGACTTTAAATTGACCATTAATTTCTCTAATTTCATTGCTTTTCATAGATCACCGCTAATTTTCAACTTTCCCATTACGGCTTTGTCGATGCAAGTTTTAATTCTCCGAAAGATATATAATATTATGTTATTAGTAAAATTATTTTGCATTTCTAATTAATTTCGAACGTAAAAGATATATTTTTTTTATGAGAAAGCATTGCGAGAAAATTTTGAGAATCTATTGTTAATGTTGTACCTAGTGGTTGAGTAGGTTCTCCTCTCCCTGCCGCACCTTTTTAACTTTTTTTAAGATCCAAAAACCGTGTACAAGTTTCGGTACTATTAACGTTTACGAAATTTACATATTGTAAATTTTTGCAAAAATGATGTTAATTAACTCTTGAATTATGGTTGCTTGGGCAATTAATCAGACTGATCTATGATGTGCTGTAATGTACGAAGCCTAATAAATTTTTTTTGAACATAAGGAACAATATAGTATTTGAGCTTACAGTTTTGTTAACAAACTCGCTGTTTAAATTAGTTTGGATGACAGTTAATATTTGCATGATCTTTTCCTCTGATTTATCTGTATAATTTGTTCGTTCTTTTCAATTGTCATATATAATTATTCAAATCCATATGTTCCAAGTACTCCTCTAGAAAAGAATCAGGCTACAATTTATCTTATCAATAACATTTATATTCTGTAAAATAAATTGATTTGTTTACTAAAATATAAATTATACATTGATGTATTAATTGTAAACCTTTAGTTAATTATTCACACCTGGATTACGCGCATAATGGGTAAAATCAGACATTCCTTCAGTTTTTTAATATTGCCTCATCGATTAAAGACTCATTAGTAACAGATTTACTGTTTTTGCAAAATAAAAGCGTACATTGCATCACACATTATTTCCAGCTTCCCACTATAATTTTGTGATTCTGAACCAACTAAAATCTCTATCGCAGTCATATGTATACCTGAAATAACGCGTGCCTAAGGCAATCTTAAATTGAGAGAATTATTTTTTTTAACAATGAAATTAGAAATATATATAACTTAGTCTCTTCGACAAGACTGCATTCACAGCAATACCATCATTTTCATATTCATCGGCCCTTCCAAGAGCACATATTAACATTCCAAACTTGGATATTATTATACTTAGTTTAATTTTTATCCTTAGTGGTGGGCTGATATTTACTATATGAGGATTTGTGCCTTTCTCTGAATATGATAAGCATACCTTGATATTATTCACAAGATCATAATTTTTCATACCAATGGATTCTATGCCTGGTAGAAGTAACAATGCTAACATGATTAACCCTTTCAGCACTGAGTTGTGTGGCAAATGATTTTGTGAGATCCCGTATGTGGCGTTCGTTGTTGTCAGACCGATGGAGTCATCTCTGTGAAAACTGCTCGAACTTTTCGCAAATCTGTTTCAGCAGTGAATGAAGAGATGGCGAAACGTGTCAATACATGCCTACGGATGGCTTTTCCCATTAAGAATAACTTATAACATATCGATGGATGGTGCTGCCGGCGGTCGGTTACTCACAATCGGCCGACGGATGGTGCTGCTTGTGCTTAATAATCCATAAATTATTGACGACTGCTGTTACCAACAACCGATAGCGTATGCTTTCACATACAGCTGGTGCAGCCAATAGTAGGTAACTCAAGACTTATGAACGACTGGTGTTGCCTGCGGTCGGTAGCTCACGATATAACGACAGTAGATGATGCCTGTGGTCGATAAATTATGATATAATGACGGCTGGTATTGCCAATAGCCGGGAATTCAAGAACTATCGACGGATGGCATTGTAGAGCTACCGGTAATCCATCTCTTACTTGGCTTAACGTAATCTGACATCCACTAAACTTAATTTAAATCAACCTGACTTCAGTTACACCTAATCCGACTTAACGTGCCTTCACTCAAATCTAACCCAACCTAGCACAATCTAACTTTACCTTTCTTAAACATAAACCAATCAAACCTACGCTTTCTTAAATCTAATCCAACTTAACCAAGCAACCTACAAACATTCCCAAGTATAACCCAACCTAACCAAACCTAGCGTAACCTAACTAAATTTAACATAACCACACTTCCATTTTGGGATGGAAGCAATCTCCGCAACTTTCCCAGGGATGAGGCTATGCAGTAAGCCTTCCGCAGTTATGAAGTGACAGAGATCCGCTCCGATTGAACGTTCATTCACGTAATGTAATGTAATGATCGGCGGGTTCAATCGGAACGAGTCCGCATCGAATACAGGAGCGTCTTCAGCTAAATGAAAGCGAACAGTCGGAAAAGAATAAAACTTTACTAAAAAATCGTATGGAAATCCGATATTTCGACGCATATCTGATATACATCTAAATAAACGCAATTCGGAAAATACAAAGGATAGGAGGAAATATTCACCAATATATGACATGTGTAAATCAACGAATGCAAGAGAGAACACTCTATCTCGGAGTAGCGAGACCCGGGCGCCATCCAGCAGTAATCGTATAACGCCGGTTCCGGGATGGTGCAGAGAGGAAATGTGGAGGGTAGAGAGCATAAAATAACAACATAACTAAAGAGAAGTGAAAAGAAAATCTGTGGAAACATTGCATTTATTAAGAGGAAATCCTAGAAATATCAAACAACAGATTACATACCATACCGTAAGGGCAAGGTACAACGAAATAGACGATATCATGAGAGAAAGTAAGAAAATCGTGAAACTTAAAAAGAAAATATTAATTTAGATTGAACGAATCAATATCACTGATCGCGGCAATCTTAATGGAAAACGCGTGACTGCGAATCAGTTAGAGAATGGGATAAATGCTGGTCGCGAGTCGAGCGGCCCTAGGAGTTCCTCGCCCGCATCAGGGCATACAGTAGGGCGATGGAGGACCTGCAGCCCCCACCTCCGGCGTGAGCGAGGCTGCTTGCATATGCTACTGAGATGTGCTGCTCGCTCGCGATTCGGAATCAGCCCCATCGGATCCTGACAGTAGATTAAAGGTTGGGAAGGCGGTTCGGAGCCCCCTTTCGATGACACAAAAGGATAAGGAAATTGAAAAGTATACGAAAAGCGTATATAAAGGAGAAAAAGAAAGCCTTGGAAGGAAGCACAGACACGGAAGGAGAAGCATCAGGAGCCGAATTAAATGCAGGATAATGGGAAAGCTGCCGATAAGAATAACGCCTATACTTTTAAATAGACGAATGAGCAGTCACACATCAGACATAATGATAGATATTCTGAGCGAGGACACGGCGAAGCTAATGACATATTAGAAAACGTTAATAGAAAACATCAGGAGGAGCAACCGAGTTGCGTTAGTTGAATTTGGACAGGAATACAGTAAAGAGCTGGAGAAGGTCAAACGACTTAGAATAGCATTAACACCTTGTCCCAGCAAAGTGCTACCGAAAATAGAGAGATACTTCAAATGCCATAACCTGAGATATATCGGCAGAAATTGCGAAGAAGTCAGATATAATAAGGGAATTTGCAGAAGATGCGGATCCCAGATTTATACGATGATCGGTTTCATCGCGATTAAACCGAAATGTATCATCTGCAGCGAGGCAGGAAGAAGAAATCCGTACATCAGACACGTTACCGAAGCTTTAATTGTCCGGCCTACAGAAAAGCGTTGACAGAAAAGAACGAGAAACGAATATGGAATTGAAAGTCCAACAAATCAATCTGAACAGATGCCAAATGACGTAAGATATCATGCAGCAAATGCGAATGATTCAAGGGACAGACGTGGTAATAATATTGAAAGCACACAAGATGGACGAATACTGACATCAAGACGAGAACGGTGACGCTGCGATATGGATAACCGGCGTTAATCGAAAATGTTTCACATATGGCACCTCATACTCCTCGACTGGAATCGTTCATGCAATGGTCAAAGGAACAAAAGCTATAAGCAGCTACTTCTCGCCGAAGAGGAACGGAAAGAAATCGAAGAACATATAAACCAAATTGAGGTCAGCATAGAAAAGGTAGAGAAAGCAAACAGAATAATAATCATGGGTGACCTGAACGTTGCATAAAGCAGAAGAGTTTTAGATATTTTCAGCGTCGGACTGTCAATACGTACTATATACCTTCCAAAGTACGAATTACAAGAATAACGAAGAGAGATTTGCAAGCCTCGATGGGAAGAAAGCGAACTGGAGCCAAGAAAATATATGATCGACTTATATAATATATAGATATTTATTTTTATTTAGAGGGGATGATCTATTTTCATCCTAAGTAACTAGTAACTAAGTAAGAGTAACTAAAATATATGATAAGTGTAATTATATAAACCAATTTCAAATATTTAATTAAAACATCATGAAATGATATGAAATTAGATAGGATTTTAAATGTAATGGAGTATCTTAAGGATATATTATATTTAGCATTAACTAAAATATAGAATATGTATTAATATTTATACCAATTTGAAATATTTACTTGAAAAATCATGAAAGCATGTGGTCCAGCGTGTGGGGGATTAACGGATCGTTGCGAGGTGCATGCGGTCCAGCGAGAGGGGACTCGCGTCTCGTGGTGGGACTAGCGGCGCGTCTTTCGCGTTTAACTTATGAAATAGTATAATGAAGTAGTATAGCATGAACTTACAATTACGTGTGTGTTGCCGGTGCTGTAGGCGAGCGCGGCAAGTTGCCTGAACCCAGGGATTGATGACCGAAGTGCGAAAAGGCTCATGTGTGGAATGAGTGGCAGGCGCTACGCACGACGTTACACTTAGAAGCAGATAAGTATAATGCAATGCATAGAACATTACAAATAACTTACCTTGAAACGTTGAAATGAGGTGGGCTCTCGCGTTGCATGAAGCATTAGAACTCTCGGTTTATATATAAACTTAGAATTATTGTGAACGCAATTGTCTACACTTTCGAAAATACTGTTAACACGTTGAGTGCTACGCCGATCTTGCTATACATCTCTCTCAGGCGGCAGCGCGTGAGCACTTGGTGCTGAACGCTTGACTGATGGGTATAAACAAACGATAACTTTGATACGTTGTATCTGTTTCGCTTGGACTGTTGAAATGATATAAGCAATGCATTTACATACAATGCATAAACATAAGGTAATGGAATGGGGAATGCCAGAGAGGCGAAAGAGCAAATACAAGATGAGAGTCATTGTGATAGAGCCACCGGAGTATAAAGACCTGTTGTAGCAGAGAGAATTCAGTTTTATTGTAACTATTTTGAAAAAGTTTTGGTATCCATCAGCTAAAAATGTTGAGAAGACGAACAGATAGTGTCTCGTCGAGAGAGCTATTTGTACCACGCAAATGTCGGCGTATAATACCACTACCATCTTCAGATAGTGACAATTCATCTAGTAGTTCACTAAGGAATACTGAAACAAGTGATTAAAATGATTAGTTTGATCCGCGAGGCAACCAGCCAAACATTATACCTTTCTCAAGTCCCCATGGTGCCAAACGCGCTCATGAGGAAATGCAAAATTGTAGCACAATGGAAGATTTTTACATCCTCTGTGTGACGGATAAACTACTTCAGCATATAAAGGAACAAACAAATATTTATGCGACACAAAGAACAATCGCTTCCAAACGCGTTGAAAAGTGGGTGCCAACAGATAAGGACGAAATAAAGAGGTTTTCTGGAGTAGTTTTGTGGATGGGAATGGAAAAGCTGCCATCTTTGTATCTGTATTGGTGTAAGGATACATTGTTTATTCAAACATTCCCGCGGAAAGTTATGAGTAGAGACAGATTTCAAATTCTGATGAGAATGTTGCACTTTGCCGACAAAAATACTTAAATTGTGCTGTGATAATCATTACACATATAATCTTTGCATTTACACCGGCAAATCATTGGATAAAAGAAATACAGCACCCACAAATGTTGTCATGAATTTATGTGAAAATGAATTTCAGAAAGGCAATCCTTTATATACGGATAATTATTATACGATTGAGGATTTAGCAAACAAACTAATAACAAAAAGTACGCATTTGGTTGGTACTCTTCGACCAAACCGAAGAGGCAATCCAAGTAAAGTTGTGATAGCCAAACTGTGACGCGGAGGTGTCATTGTACAAGAGAACAGTAGAGGGATTACAATCATGAAATGGAAAGTCACGAGGGACGTTATAGTTTTTTCGATCAAGCATTCTGACGAAATGAAAACTGCAATAACAAGAACAGGGGTATCCTACAAACCAAAAATTATTATTGATTATAATAAAGGTAAAACAGCGATTAATCTGTCTGATCGAATGAGTGCTTACAGCAATCCACTTAGAAGGTCACTAAAGTGGTATAGAAAACTGGCATTCGACCTTCTTTTGAATATTGCCGTCTTTAATGCGTTACATATGTTCCAAAATGTAACAGGAAGAAAGATGTCAATTACAACATTCTGAAAACAATTGGTAAATGCTCTCACACGACATTCACATGAGGAAACGCCAATTAGGGCCTATACAAGTAGACGAATTCACAAATTTCATAAGAAGGAAGGAATGGCGCGTGAAGTACGAAAATATTGTGTTGAATGTTACAGCACAAACACAAAAATATTCGGACGCCAGTTAGCGAAGAGAATGACAAAGAAAGTTACTACATACTATAATATGTGCAAATCACAACCACATCTTTGTTTTAAATGTTTTAATATACTTCATTAAATATTAGCATAAATTTTTTAATTGTTATTAATAATTTAACCCTTTACAATGCCGGTCTCATGCACCGATGTCGATCATACAAGAAGTTCGCTGTCAGTCCCTAAAATCCACGTTGTCCAAACGAAAAGTCGATTGTCAATCCCTGGGGACTGACGCCGCCTGAACGGAAAGGTCATCGTCAGTCCCTGGGGACTGACTTGGCACTCAACGTGTTATGCCCGGTAAAAATATTGTAATCGACGGAATCATGGTTCCATGGCGAGGACGTCACAGTTTTTGCCAATATATCCCAGGAAAGCGGAATAAATATGATATAAAACTTTGTAAACTATGTCTTCCGGAAGGATACACGCATATCATTCTTATTTACGCCGGAAATAATGCAACCTGAATAGTGAAAGCACATGCGCATGCTGTAGTTATGGTTGGAGGGTGAATTATTATTTGAAAGCCGCGTATTATACGCAAATAATTTATATACTTGTGTCCCTTTGGCTGAGAAACTTCTGCAAAAAGTAGCATTTATTTGGTACAGTAACAATTAATACAAAATTTCTTCTGCTGCAGGCCTAACGGAAACTGCAACAGAGTGGCTTTATGTATTTTCAAAATTGGAGGGGCTTTAAATCTTTATGTGGATGGATAAGAGTGGGTATGCATGCTAGCCACTTCTGAAAACCACAAATGTGTTAATGTCCAGGGTAGTAATAATAAGTTAAAGCCGGACACAGTGTTCCTTTATAACAAAGCTGAGAAGGGGTTTGACCATCCGACCAGATGTCTTCTTATCACAGTTGATTACGCAGAACAGTAAAGTGGTATAGAAAAATAGTTATCGATTTAGTATGCGGGACTTCTCTCGTCAATGCCTGCTATATACATAGAAAATGGAGTACCACAGGTATGAAAATATTAAACATCCGTGAAAAAATTATTGATTATCTCCTCAGTACAGTGGATCGTCGCAGTGAACAAACGTCATCTGAAACTGAAGCAGTGCCCAAGAAACATACATATTTTTTGCGGTCGTTCCAAGGACGCGTGAGAAAAATGAGATAACGATGTAAAGAATGTTATAGGCGTATGTCTAGAATGAATGGTAGCCAGTATGCCACGAATAAGACGATAAAAGTAAAAATCTGTTTTAACCGATGTAAGGGCCAACCGGAACTCTAACCAACATGTTTTGAAAAATTACATAAAAAAATTAAATAATTATGTTAGGTTTATAATATTAATTTGTTATGCTTTAAACATTAATTATATAATTAATGTTAAATATTAATTATAATGTCCGTTTATAATGCTGAGAATCGAAGAATAAACCTACTTTGTACTATCTACTTTGTGAAACATAAGTTCGACCCATCGTGGTACACGCCGGTCCACGAAATAGACGCGTGTGACCCACCGGAGGTGCACACTGCCTCACGGAACAGACACGTGTAACCTGTTAGTGATGCACGCCGGCGTCAACGAGCTAAACGTAGAAATTAGATGTGCCATCGCATTGCGTGGAGCATTAGATCACTACAGCTTTGACAAGCAGATAACATGAAACCCCAGCCCGGTGCAAGGAACAATTGAATTTACATTTGTTTGAAGTGTAGTAGCTGGTAAAGATAATGTGATACATAGAACATTACAACATTCTTGCTTTCGAATGTTGAAATGAGACACTCCACCACACAGCATGTAGCCTTTGAACTCTATTTCTTATAGACGTAGACACTATGTAACGCCAGCCCGATTCATTTATCTGTAGAATTCGCATTCTTTTGAAGTGTAGAAACAGATCAACAAAATGCAAAGCGTACAAATTTACAGTTAACTTATTTTGAATCGTTGAAATGGTTTGCGCCATCGCATTGCATGCAGAAATAGAACACCATTGCTTTGACACACGAACACTATAAACTGCCATCCTGTTGCATTGAACTGTATAACTGTCATTCTTTTCAAGAGTTCCAGCAAATAAGCATAGTGCTATGCATTGAGGATTCTAGCTTACATTCTTCGAAACGTTGAAATGAGATGCGCCATCGCATTGCATGGAGCCTTAGAACTTCATTGCCTTGAAGCCCAGACCCTTTAAAGGTCCATCATGTTGAATGGAGCTGCAGAATTCACATTCTGATGAAATGTAGAAGAAGATAAGCATAGTGCTATGAATAGAAGATTACACTTTCTCTGAAACGTTGACATGGGATGCGACCTCGCATTGCGTGGAGCAGTATAATTCTATTGCTTTTACACGCAGACACTATGAAGCGCTATCCCGTTTCAAGGAACTGTAGAGTTCACATTCCTTTGATTTGTTGTAGCATACAAGCATAATGTTGTTGAAGGATAATTAAATTATCTTAATCTAAATGGTAATCAATAATTCATGTTTAAAATGTTATGTACATGTAATATTCTGAATTGCGAGCGAGACCGAATGTACGGAATTAATGAGTTTTTCGTGCGAATGTTTTAAAACGATGAAGCTGTTGTTTATTTGCTGTCTATGGAGTTATATCGAAGTTGAAAAGAACTATTTAATGATTTACAAAATCTTGTAATTGTCTTTAATTAATAAGTTTCCTACAATTTTAGGAGCTCAGGCGTGGTAATTATCAAGAAGACATTCAAGAATTAAATCGGATACGTTCTAAATATTGGAATATGATCGAGTATTTGAAGACAGAACGTCGGAGAAAATTCCATGACGGTATAGAACGTTCGAGAAGTCATTCATGCGACGCGGGTGCAGATTTGAGAGATAGCGTGAGAACGAAAATTAAACGAGTAGAGACAATTCGAGTTTAAACGCGAGTGTCAAGTGAAAATTTTCGAATGAAAAATTTGTGTAAAATCACAGTTACTGCGTTAAAGGAGGTATTAATGGAGCATAAACCACCTACTGCTGGTTCGAAAGCTGAATTAATTTCCCGTTTGATGGATGTTGACCCAGACAGAACGTGGATAGATAACAAGCTGAAAGAAGTTCGTGAAGATAATGAAGGGACTTGTACTGGTGTATCATCAAACGTGGAGTCAGCAATGAATCTACAGCAACGAGAAATTAGTTTTTTTTTAAGGAAAAAGAATTAGCAGGAAGTGAGTTAGTCATGTTGCGCCTTGAGTTAGATGCAATACGAAGGAAATTACAGGTTGAGAAAAATTTGGAAAATGAGCAGCGAAGATCGACGCGTAATTTTGAAGGCGAACAATTTGATGTTGCTAGTGGCAGTGACAATATCTTGGCATTGAATAATGACAATGAGTGTAATGTTTTATCTCAATTTAGTCAGCCGCAAACGAATATTTCGGTAGTTGTACATTTACATGGTAAATTTGATGGCAAATCTGGTGATAGTAAAATTTGGAAGAAACAGATAAAATTGTTGAAGACGACATATAAATTGGAAGATGACGTTGCACTATTACTTATCGGTATGCGACTGAAAGGAAAAGCAACCGACTGCTGGCAGAGCTAAGAGTTACGTTTTATCATCCACAAAGTAAAATTGAAATAAGGTAGAAATTTGAAGAGCAATTATGAAAGAGGAACCAGACATTTCATGAATATTTGCACGAGATCATTCTTGGAAATCGAGTACCAATCAATGACGATGAAATGCTTGAACATCTGATTGACGGCATCCCAGATTAAATGCTCCGGAACCAGGCGCGTATTCAACAGTTTACAACAACCAATCAACTTTCGAAAGCGTTTGAAAAGGTAATTCTTCGAGATCAAGGTTTGTCGAGTGTACAAATGTCAACAAAGTTTGAAAAGTGTGAAGACAATTTCGATAGAAATGAACGAAAAGAGGTGGTAAATGTGGGTAAGATAAAAGAGTTCACCTGTAATATTGTACGATGTTATAATTGTGGTGGGCATGATCATATTAGCATGAATTGTCCAACGAAACATCGCGGTGTAAACTGTTTTATTTGTCAAGAACGTGGACATATTGCGTCGAAATGTCCCAAAAAATCTAAAGCGAGTGAAGAGAGCTGCGCGACATTAAGAGTATCGTACCGAAAGTATCTCAAAAATGTATTACTTAATAGATACGAGATCGAAGCATTAATAGATTCAGGAAGTGATTCTAGTTTAATTCGCCCAGACGAGTATATTAAGCTTGGTTTTCTGCAATTACGACGCAATTGCATTTCGATGGTATAGATTCAAAAAATGATACGACATTTGGTGAATTTCAAGTAGAAATTACCATAGATGGGCACTCATATCCGACTTGTAGACAAGTAATCTCCGACACCATTGTTGGGCACAAGCTGTTGATAGGAATGAATTTCTTAAATGTAACCGATGTTAGCATTAGAGGTGGTAAAGTAAACTTTCGTCCATTACCAAAAGTAACACGCAAAATTGTTGATAAAGAAAATATTGTACCGGAAATATTTAAAATAGATGTAACGAGTGACGTGTTAGAAGTAGATTAGCGAGTGGCAATAGAATATCGTGTTAGTAATTACAAACCGAGTGAAACCTTTGAACCTGAAATTGCAATGAAATTAATATTGAAAGGCGAAGAGTCTATATATCAATCGACGAAACGATTGTCAGCGTCGCAAAAAGAGATTGTTAATGTGCAGATAGAATACTGGATTATGGCTGGAGCCGCTTAGTTATCTACTTCTGATTATGCGAGTCCGGTTATTCGCGTTCGGAAGAAAAATGATTCGATTAGATTATGTGTGGATTATCGACAAATTAATAAGAAGATTATTAAATATAGATATCCGTTACAATTGATTAAAGATCAATTAGATTAGATAGAAAGTATACAGCATTTATTGTACCAGATGGTCATTATGAATTCTTACGAGTTCTTTTTGGTCTATGTAATTCTCCAGCAGTTTTTCAAAGATTTATAAATACCATATTTAGAGATCTTATCCGCGAAAGAACAGATTTAGCATACATGGATGGTCTGATTATTTCATCAAATGATATTGAACGTGGGATAAAAAATCATAAAAGGGTTTTAATTGTAGCGAGCGAAGCCGGTTTAATATTCAGTTGGGAAGAATGTTGTTTTGTGCAAACTTCTGTCGGATTCCTCGGGCATGTAATCTACAATGGTTGTGTTCGCCCCTCACTAAAACTGATGCAGTCCGAAGATTTCCAGAGCCGACAAATGTTAAACAAGTACAAAGTTTACTTGGACTTATCGGGCGTTTTCGTAAATTTATTCGTGAATACCCTGTAATTGCGCAATATTTGTCTAACCTACTGCAAGCGAATACTAAATTCTGTTTTGGAGCTACTGAAAAGGAAGCATTCATACGACATAAACTTTTATTGAGTGAGAAATCAATGTTGAATTTATATTAAGTAGAAGTAGAGGTGGAGTTGCATACAGATGCTTCTGCGTTAGGGTACGGAGCGATTTTACTTCAAAGAAATAACGAAGATCAACCTTTTAACCCTGTATATTATTTTCTAGAGATAAGGCAACTTCTGCTGAATCTAAATACAGTAGCTATGAGTTTGAGGTTTTAGCAATAGTAAACGCGTTAAAGAAATTAGAAATTCATTTATTAGGAATTTCGTTTGTTATTGCTATTGATTGCCGAGCTTTTACTCTTACAATGAATAAGAAAGATGTTTGTTTGTGAGTTACGCGATGGGCATTGTCGTCAGAAGAATTTGATTACCGGATAGAGCATCGTCCAGGGAAGAACATGATACATGTTGATGCACTTAGTTGAAATCCCCCACCTACGAATTTCCTAATCGATGAATTTGATGCAAGTCTTACAACACATTTGTGGAAAGCACAGGAAGAAGATGAGACTGTAATGAAACTTCGAGATTTAATACTTCAAAACAAGACGAATGATTATGTTCTACGGGGAAATTTTCTGTACAGAAAGTCTGGAGGTGATATTCAACTAGTAGTACCATGTCGGATGCAGTTACATGAAATAAGGCAAGTTCATGAGTGTGGACATTTTTCTGTGGTCAAGCCTGAAGCTATCGTACGTAAAGATTATTGGATTCCAAATCTTCGGTAATAAGTTGTAAAGGTGGTAAGAAATTGCGTTGCATGCATCTTAGCCGAAAAGATGCAGGGGAAACAGGAGTGTCATTTCAATCCAACTGGACAGGGGAATATTCCTTTTGATATATTTCATATCGATCATCTGGGATCGCTGCCATCAACAAAAAGACGTATCAGTACATATTTATAATGGTAAATGCTTTTACAAAATTTACATGGCTTTATGTCGCAAAATCTACTACTACAGCTGAAGTTTTGTCACGCCTGAAGAAGCAAGCGACTGTTTTCTGTAATCCGCGTCGAATTATTTCTGGTAGGGGAACGGCTTTCACAGCAAATGATTTCAAGCAATATTCTCAAGAAGAAAATATAGAACATGTTTCAACTACAACAGGAAATTCTAGAGCTAATGGTCAAGTTGAACGTCGTAATAGAACATTCATACTGTTGTCAGCAAAATTAGCTGCACCTAAGCCCTGTGATTGATGAAAGTGTTTAGAAGTAGATCAACAATGTTTGAAATCAACAGTACATCGACGTATTGGTGCGTCACCATTTCATCTTCTCTCTGGGACACATTCACGCCTTGTAGAACATCTTGACATCCGAGACATACTTGCAAAGGAATGGATCGCACGTTTTCAAGATAAACGAGATGAACTACGACTCAAGCAAGTAAAAATATATCCAGGATCCAACAAGAGAATAGGCGAACTTTTGACAAGAGTAGACAAGAAGCTAGAATTTATCGTGAAGGACATTTAGTAGCAATTAAACGTATGCAACAGAGTCCTGGTCTAAATATACCTCATAAATATTTTGAACCGTATGAAGTTGCACGAGTTTTACGCAATCAACGATTTGTAGTTTGAAAGGTAGGGGAAGGAGAAGGAACGCTACAAACATCTATGTCAGCAAATACTATGAAATTATGGATCGAAGGAATCTATGATATTTATCTGAAATCGAAGACGATATGAATGAAGACATTCGGGCCGAATGTTCATGCAGGACGGCTGAGTGAAGGATAAAGAAATTATCTTAATTTAAAAGCTAATCAATAATTCAAGTTTCAAATGTTAGGTGCGTGGAATATTCTAGAATGCGAGCGGGAGCGAATGTGCGGTATAAATGAGATTTCCTGTGTGTTTTAAAACGATGAAGCAGTTGTTCATTAGCAGTCCTTGGAGTAATATCTCAGTTGAAAGAAACTATTTAATGATTTACAAAATCTTGTAGTTGTCTTTAATTAATGAGTTTTCTACATTATGCATAGAAGATTACTGCTTACATACTTTGAGAACTTGACATGAAATGCGCTATCGCTTTGCATGGAGCATTAAAACTCTACTGCTTTGACAAGCTGACACTATGAAGCGGCATCCCGTTGCATGGAACTGTAGAATCCTCATTCTCTTGAAGTGCAGAAGCAAATAAGCATAATGCTATCCATAGAAGATTACAGCTTATTTATTTCGAATTATTGAAATCAGGTGGGCCATTGCAATGAATGGTGCTTTATTTACTTTCTCTTAAAATGTAGAAGCAGGTAAGCATTATGCTATGCATCGAAGTATACCGCTTACTTACCTCGAAACGATGAAATGCTATGCGCCATCGCATTGCATAGAGCATTAGCACTCTTCTGTTTTGACACACAGACACCATGAAGCTCCATTCCATTGCATGGAACTGTACAATTCATATTCGTTTGAAGACCTGAAGCTGCTAAGACATTGACAGCCGTTCCCATGATAACGCGGGTTTTTGAGTATGTCACTTGAGCGCCGGCCTCGCGAAAACGCTGGTTTCTGTGTCTGACGCTTGTGCGCTGATCCTATCATGATGTGCAATTTTTTGCTGGTTTGAGTATCTTGTACATCGATTTGTATGTACTGGCCATGGTTATGTCGATCTTCATTTTTTATGCCCAAAACATAAAACTTATGCGATAGTTTAGAAACGATCAAAGTAAGAATTATTCAAGTATAAGTAGAATTAAATAGGGGTGTTCCTGAGTCTTTACTGCATTTCGGATTGAAAACTGGAGATTATACATGCAAAAGAATGGCTGTAGTTTTAGTATCGGCGTGGAAGACGAAACAGAATGTCGTACACATGGTTTCCACGATACATTCGGGAGAATTAATGAAAACAAATAAAATACACAGGAAAACTAAACAAGAACTTGCAAAACCTTATTCCGTTATAGAATATAATAAATATATGATGGGTGCAGATTTGGCAGATAATTATTTATCATATTATTCCATCGTGAGAAAAACAGTGAAGCGAACAAAGAAGACAGTCTCATTTCTTTTAAAGTGCGCACTGTTTATTGCATTTAGATTATATATTGAATTGAATGGCAACATGATAGAATATAAATTGTC